>NC_084612.1:91007534-91030034 GCF_033978795.1 Nerophis ophidion
GGGAAGACTCTTAGTTAATGGCTTACTGGTTGTATAATAAGGCCAAGCAGAATAAGGCATTAATAAGTACTTAATACTGACTAATTAAGAGCCAATATGTTACTAATTTGCATGTTAATAAGCAACTAAATAATGGTGAATATGTTCCCCATGCTAAAGTGTTACCAAAATGGTTTCAATATGAGGACAAACATGACACAAACCTTCCTAATTGTTAGAAAGCCCAATACTTATTATGTTTGTGCTTGAGATGATAGTATTTGGCGAGCGCTGTTTTAACCTACTAATGTCGGTAGTCCTTGAACTCACCCTAGTTGTGTGGACTGTGACACATTTTTGTTTGTTTACATGTACAACTTTTGCCGACTTTGCCACAGAAAGACGTATTTTATGCCACGCCTTCCTTGTCTCATTTTGTTCACCAATACTTTTATGCTGTGCGTGCATGCACAAGGGTGAGCTTTCTTGACAATGGGCTTAGTGATTTTTTTGTTTGTTTTTTTTTGCATTCTTTATCATGACACACAGAGACTGTAGTGTTAGACCAGGGGTTGGCTTTAGCGCCGCCCTGGTGGATCTCTGCAGCTTTTTAAAAAAAGGTATGAAAATGGGAAAGAAGGGGGAAAAACATATATTTTTTGCTTTAAAATGGTGGTAACACTTTAGTATGGGGAACATATTCTAAGTAACAAAGACTAAATGTACAGTTATTTGGATACTAGAGTAATGTATAAGGTTTAATAATAAGCAATAATTCTGAGGTTATTGAGGGAAGACTCTTAGTTAATGGCTTACTGGTTGTATAATAAGGCCAAGCAGAATAAGGCATTAATAAGTACTTAATACTGACTAATTAAGAGCCAATATGTTACTAATTTGCATGTTAATAAGCAACTAAATAATGGTGAATATGTTCCCCATGCTAAAGTGTTACCAAAATGGTTTCAATATGAGGACAAACATGACACAAACCTTCCTAATTGTTAGAAAGCCCAATACTTATTATGTTTGTGCTTGAGATGATAGTATTTGGCGAGCGCTGTTTTAACCTACTAATGTCGGTAGTCCTTGAACTCACCCTAGTTGTGTGGACTGTGACACATTTTTGTTTGTTTACATGTACAACTTTTGCCGACTTTGCCACAGAAAGACGTATTTTATGCCACGCCTTCCTTGTCTCATTTTGTTCACCAATACTTTTATGCTGTGCGTGCATGCACAAGGGTGAGCTTTCTTGACAATGGGCTTAGTGATTTTTTTGTTTGTTTTTTTTTGCATTCTTTATCATGACACACAGAGACTGTAGTGTTAGACCAGGGGTTGGCTTTAGCGCCGCCCTGGTGGATCTCTGCAGCTTTTTAAAAAAAGGTATGAAAATGGGAAAGAAGGGGGAAAAACATATATTTTTTGCTTTAAAATGGTGGTAACACTTTAGTATGGGGAACATATTCTAAGTAACAAAGACTAAATGTACAGTTATTTGGATACTAGAGTAATGTATAAGGTTTAATAATAAGCAATAATTCTGAGGTTATTGAGGGAAGACTCTTAGTTAATGGCTTACTGGTTGTATAATAAGGCCAAGCAGAATAAGGCATTAATAAGTACTTAATAATGACTAATTAAGAGCCAATATGTTACTAATTTGCATGTTAATAAGCAACATGTTCCCCATACTAAAGTGTTACCAAAATGGTTTCTATAGGACAAACATGACACAAACCTTCCTAATTGTTAGAAAGCCCACTGTTTATTATGTTAGTGCTTGAGATGAGAGTATTTGGCGAGCGCTGTTTTAACCTACTAATTTCGGCGGTCCTTGAACTCATCCTAGTTGTATCGACTGTGACACATTTCTGTTATTTACATGTACAACTTTTGCCGACGTTGCCACAGAAAGACGTATTTTCTATGCCACGCCTTCCTTGTCTCATTTTGTCCACCAAAATGTTTATGCTGTGCGTGTATGCACAAGGGTGAGTTATGTTGATGTCATTGACATAGACATGCTTTCTGGACAAAGGGCTTAGTGATTAAAAAAAAAAAAATTGCATTCTTTGTCATGACACACAGAGACTGTAGTGTTAGACCGGGGGTTGGCTTTAGCGCCGCCCTACTGGCTCTCTGGAGCTTTTTTAAAAGTATGAAAATGGGAAAAAGGGGGAAAAAACATATATTTTTTGTTTTAAAATGGTGGTAACACTTTAGTACGGGGAACATACTCTAAGTAACAAAGACTAAATGTACAGTTATTTGGATACTAGAGGAACAAATAAGGTTTAATAATAAGCAATAATTCTGAAGTTATTGAAGGAAGACTCTGAGTTAATGGCTTACTGGTTGTATAATAAGGCCAAGCAGAATAAGGCATTAATAAGTACTTAATACTGACTAATTAAGAGCCAATATGTTACTAATTTGCATGTTAATAAGCAACTAAATAATGGTGAATATGTTCCCCATGCTAAAGTGTTACCAAAATGGTTTCAATATGAGGACAAACATGACACAAACCTTCCTAATTGTTAGAAAGCCCAATACTTATTATGTTTGTGCTTGAGATGATAGTATTTCGCGAGCTCTGTTTTAACCTACTAATGTCGGTAGTCCTTGAACTCACCCTAGTTGTGTGGACTGTGACACATTTTTGTTTGTTTACATGTACAACTTTTGCCGACTTTGCCACAGAAAGACGTATTTTATGCCACGCCTTCCTTGTCTCATTTTGTTCACCAATACTTTTATGCTGTGCGTGCATGCACAAGGGTGAGCTTTCTTGACAATGGGCTTAGTGATTTTTTTGTTTGTTTTTTTTTGCATTCTTTATCATGACACACAGAGACTGTAGTGTTAGACCAGGGGTTGGCTTTAGCGCCGCCCTGGTGGATCTCTGCAGCTTTTTAAAAAAAGGTATGAAAATGGGAAAGAAGGGGGAAAAACATATATTTTTTGCTTTAAAATGGTGGTAACACTTTAGTATGGGGAACATATTCTAAGTAACAAAGACTAAATGTACAGTTATTTGGATACTAGAGTAATGTATAAGGTTTAATAATAAGCAATAATTCTGAGGTTATTGAGGGAAGACTCTTAGTTAATGACTTACTGGTTGTATAATAAGGCCAAGCAGAATAAGGCATTAATAAGTACTTAATAATGACTAATTAAGAGCCAATATGTTACTAATTTGCAAGGTAATAAGCAACATGTTCCTCATACTAAAGTGTTACCAAAATGGTTTCTATAGGACAAACATGACACAAACCTTCATAATTGTTAGAAAGCCCACTGTTTATTATTTTTGTACTTGAGATGAGAGTATTTGGCGAGCGCTGTTTTAACCTACTAATTTCGGCGGTCCTTGAACTCATCCTAGTTGTGTGGACTGTGACACATTTCTGTTATTTACATGCACAACTTTTGCCGACGTTGCCACAGAAAGACGTATTTTTTATGCCACGCCTTCCTTGTCTCATTTTGTCCACCAAAACTTTTATGCTGTGCGTGCATGCACAAGGGTGAGCTTGGTTCATGTTATTGACATAGACATGCTTTCTGGACAAAGGGCTTAGTGATTTTTTTTTATTTTTTTTTGATTCTCTGTCATGACACACAGAGACTGTAGTGTTAGACCGGGGGTTGGCTTTAGCGCCGCCCTACTGGCTCTCTGGAGCTTTTTAAAATGTATGAAAATGGGAAAGAAGGGGGAAAAACATATTTTTTGTTTTAAAATGGTGGTAACACTTTAGTATGGGGAACATATTCTAAGTAACAAAGACTTAATTTACAGTTATTTTGACATTAGGGGAACATAAAAGGGGTTAGGGTTACTAATAAGCAATAATTCGGTCTCCCCTATGTTAGATCCACTGTGGACTGGACTCTCACTTTTTTGTTAGATCCACTATGGACTGGACTCTCGCTATTATGTTAGATCCACTATGGACTGGACTCTCACTATTATGTTAGATCCACTATGGACTGGAATCTCGCTACTATATTGGATCCACTATGGACTGGACTCTCACTGTTATGTTGGATCCACTATGGACTGGACTTTCACAATATGTGAATTCTCCCTGCCCACTGGGTGTGAGTTTTCCTTGCCCTTATGTGGGTTCTTCCGAGGATGTCGTAGTCGTAATGGTTTGTACAGTCCTTTGAGACATTTGTGATTTAGGGCTATATAAATAAACATTGATTGATTGATTGAATATCATGTTAGACCCGCTCGACATCCATTGCTTTCTGTCTCTCCTACAGGGGGGGGGTTGCCCACATATGCGGTCCTCTCCAAGGTTTCTCAGAGTCACTGTCACCGACGTCCCACTGGGGTGAGTTTTTCCTTGCCCCTATGTGGGCTCTGTACCGAGGGTGTCGTTGTGGTTTGTGCAGCCCTTTGAGACACTTGTGATTTAGGGCTATATAAATAAACATTGATTGATTGACACTAAATGGTCCCTAGTGTGTGAATGTGAGTGTGAATGTTGTCTGTCTATCTGTGTTGGCCCTATGATGACTTGTCCAGGGTGTACCCCGCCTTCCGCCCGATTGTAGTTGATATAGGCGCCAGCACCCCCCGCGACCCCAAAAGTGAATAAGCGGTAGAAAAATGGATGGATGATTGATTGAATTCTGAGGGAATTCCAACTGAAAAGCTTCAAAAAATGGTCTCCGCAGATCCCGAGTGTTTACAGAGTGTTATTAAAAGGAAAGGCCATGTAACACAGTGGTAAAAATGCCCCTGTGACCACTTTTTTTCAATGTGTTGCTGCCATTAAATTCTAAGGTAATGATCATTTGCACACAAAAAAAGAATACTCAGTTGGAACATCAAATATCTTGTCTTTGAAGTCTATTCAATTGAATATAAGTTGACAAGGAAATCATTGTATTCGGTTTTTATTTACGAATTACACAACGTGCCGACTTCACTGGTTTTTTGTTGTTGTTTTTTTTAATTGAAAAGGATAGACAAGATTCCCCCCCAAAAAGTGCAGATGCTTTTTAAGCATGGCTACATTACTGCTGACGAGGTGACGGATAAGCTCGACTTGGCACCTGTCCTCGACACCGCGGGGGGGGGGGGGGGGTAATAGTGCAGACCACACACGCGCTCATCTAGCCAAAACTGCCCGATCTTCTTCGGCCTCGATTGCTCAGGGACAGCTGAAAGGGGGAGGACTTGCGTCAAAATGAGCTCGAACATTCAGCGGGCTGCTAAGGACTTCCAACCACCTTCGAGCGTCTGCCAGTTTGAAGTCAAGATGTCATTAGCCAGGTCCAAACACCCTCCTGTGCCTCGCACGGGGGATACTACGCGCCAGGAAGATCAGCTCGGAGGATTTGAGGGCTCATGTTTGATTCCCTGGGGCCAGTAATTAAAGCTAATGTCCGATGAGAGACTTTGGATCAGAAAACAGGTCCGCTTGGAGGACTGGTTCTTTTGACCGTTTGCTCCGTGGCAAGAGAACAAGTCCAGACTGCTGGGGGTCAGCGTTCATCAGAGAGAGCATTAAAGACTCGGCATAATTTCTGGAAATATTTTTTTTTATATTTGTGCGGAATAAAACGGCCCTTACGAGAATTAGACGGCTCAGGGTAAGGGGATAATCAGCGGTTCTAATAATACTCTGCGGTCTAATCCTCTTGCCTTAAGTGCTCTTTGACAGATATCGGCTTCTTCACTCCACGCATAGCTTTGATAAGTCGTGCACAATGCACTTTTGTTGGACGTGTGTCCTCTGCTTCCACCCAAGGAATGTGCAGTCACGTGGAAAAATGCCAGCTAAACAAAGTTAAAGTAGGCGATATATTGATATACTCGATATAACACAGGTTTGTCTCTGTGCGATACGGAAAATGACTAAATCGTGATATTGGAGTGTACGTTCTCACGCAGTTGCTTTAAGCTGCGGCCATTACACTCCGGGCTCTTCTCACGCTTTCTTGTCTCTCCTTCTCACAGAGACATAAAACAAGCGTACCTTCTTACGTATACGCAGCATGGGTAACGTTAGCTCTGGTGCGAGTTGTATATTGTAGCATCTCGGAAGAGTTAGGGTATTTGTTCTGTTGTGTTTATGTTGTGTTACGGTGCGGATTTTCTCCCGAAATGTGTATGTCATTCTTGTTTGGTGTGGGTTCACAGTGTGGCGCATATTTCTAACAGTGTAAAAGTTGTTTATACGGCCACCCTCAGTGTGACCTGTATGGCTGTTGACCAAGTACGTCTTGCATTCACTTGTGCGTGTGAAAAGCCGTGGATATTATGTGATTAGGCCGGCACGTAAAGGCACGCCCCCAATATTTTTGGCCGGGTGGAAATCGGGAGAATGGTTGCCTCGGGAGATTTACGGGAGGGGAACTGAAATTCGAGAGTCTCTCGGGAGGGTTGGCAAGTATGACTAGGAAACGCAACTGCTCTGTACTTATCCCTACATCCGTGTACCACTCCGTACAGCGGCGTTTTACAAAGTCATACATTTTACTTTTTGAAACTGATTCCGATAACTTCCGATATTAAATTTAATAGCATTAATCTCTACATTCAACGTCTTCTTGCCGTCCATATCGTTCTACTCACATGTATTCTTCATTCGTCATGCCAAGCAACCTTTTTAAATTTTACAATGCAACTAAAACAATCCGTACTTACTAAACCGCCCCATGCGTGATGTTTGTAGGAGTGTTTTCATGTATATTTGTACGTGCTATGTAATGTACTTTAGCTTTGTTTAGTTTATTGAGGATCCCCATTAGTCTACACCGCAGTGGAGACTCTTCTTCCTGGGGTCCATGCAAAAAACATCACGCAATCACAAAACAAAAGATTACAATGCAAATAATAAAATATTGTAATATAAAAATAGCAACAAAAAAGAACCAAAAAACCCCAATAACTTCGACTTTACATAATTATGTTCATACCAAAGATAAAAAGAGCAATATAAAAATATATGTGGCGGATAATAATCTATACTATACTTAAAACAAAACAGCACAATGGCATGACTATATACAAACAAAACAAAACTAGCACTGTGGCATAAATACATAAACTTACACGGCATGGAACTGTGGACGAGGGCGTGAAGGTTGGAACAGCATGGGTAAGGAAAGTTAATGTTCCCAGACTGATGGACAGAAATAAATTGACTTAAATAGTGGCTGTGAATAATTAGGAACTGGTGCGGGACTGAGGGCATGGGCGTGACTAGGAGGGCAAGGTGAAAAGCAACGAGTTGTCATGGTAACAAAACAAACCAGGAAGTGGAAAAAACGGAACAAGAGTCCCGAAAACAAAACAAAACATGGTCAAACATAAAATCAGATTTACAGACGTGGCAAATTTTGCAAAAATGAAACAAAGAACCAATGGCCTAAAATATAC
Source organism: Nerophis ophidion (assembly GCF_033978795.1). Lineage (NCBI taxonomy): Eukaryota > Metazoa > Chordata > Actinopteri > Syngnathiformes > Syngnathidae > Nerophis > Nerophis ophidion. Next base: position 91,014,928 of record NC_084612.1, read on the forward strand.
TCATTAGCGTACCAAAGACCAACAATAAGTGACGAAAAAGTACCATCCATCCATTTTCTACTGCTTGTCCCATAATCAATAAAATAGCCAATAATCAATAAAACCAGTCGTGACATTAGGTACAATCTAGAATAATCTCTTCCTGCAATACTTCTCCTCTTAGTCTATTTTTAAAACCCAAGTAGTCATGCAAGCGTTGTTAGCGGTAGCTAATATGCTAACATGTTAACAAGTAAAAATAATATTAATAATAACAACGGATTACAAGTCTCAGTATTATTAACTTACAATGACATTCTTTTTGTTCTGCTTCCGTTTCACAAATTCCCCAGTAAATTTACCAAAACGTTACCGTGTAGTTATGGAGTCTGTTTAGCTGATTAGAGAGCTAGCGGGTCCATGACGAGGACTTCTTTTTTGATTGATCAGCCGTTTTACTGCCTTGTTACAGACAACATTTGGAAACAATTAAGGTATGTAAATAAACATTTACAAAATATATCTATGCAAATAACTCATTTCACAAGGTACATATCTGTGGTTTATAGTACGGAGCGGCAAAAAAAGATTTAAGGGGTGGGGTTTATAAACAGTTCAGACAACACAGTATTTAAAAAAACAAACACTAATTTTAGATTTAGGGATGCATACATTTTTTTCAAGATTTTAGTAATAGACTACTTCCAGCTTCTTAAAACAGATACTCTACTCGATAACTTATTGATATTTGTCTTTTTTGAAAATTGGATTTAACTGTAGTTTGTGCACACCTACTTAGTGGTATGTCCGCCCTGATATCGGTAGGTTGTGAGTTCAAACCCCGGCCAAGTCTTACCAAAGACTATATAAAAAAAAAAAAGGGACACTCAGCATCAAGGGTTGGAATTGGGCGATTAAATCACCAAAAATTATTCCCGGGCGTGGCCACCACTGCTGCTCACTGCTCCCCTCATCTCCCAGGGGGTGATCAAGGAGATGGGTCGAATGCAGAGGACAACTTTTACCACACTTAGTGTGTGTGTGTGACAAGCATTGGTACTTTAACGTTAACATAAACTTAGACTCACAATTAACATTACCAACATTATCACAGTTATTATTGTTATGACGGTATTGTTATAAAATGCTCAAAAAGTGGTTATTGGAACATTGAAATATGTTGAGTAAATGACTGTATTTTTTCATCATTAAATGAATTAGCACACGGTTAGAAAATCCACTATTTTGCATGAGTTGTGTTTCTTCTGCTTCACTGATGGTGTTTTAGTCTTAGTATTTTATCTATTTAATGGCCGAGCTTGTATTGTTTTATATACCGGGGTGTACCGTAGCTCTCAAATGAAAAGTGCACAACAATTAAAATCCATCATTATTATTTATTATTTCTGGCGGCCGTTGTGCGGTCCAACTCTGTTCAGCGGTCCCTGAACGCTCGTGTAAAAAACACCTCTGTGCAGAACAAACACTCTGTTCTAAGAGAGCACATCTAGTAGGTTCCATGTGCAAAATTGAAAATCTTAGTTGCTCAGACCGTATCGTGTGTACCTAAGTTCACATTGTCATTTTTTTTATCCCTTGTGTAATGTTTATATTGGTGTTACTCAGCCAGCGTTTGTGGGTCTGATGGACCCGTTGCATTTTGTGGCTACAGTATTTAAACATAAAAGTGTTTGATTGTGAGGCATTGAAAGCCACAAATTGCAAGGGGTCCATCAGACCCACAAACGCTGGCTGAGTACCAACAAAATGAACGTTGCAAGGAAAATTTCTCTGTATGTTTCTGCATCCCACAGGGATTCTTCTTTTGTGTTTCTGCACCTGTGGTTCCCACACAAGGTTGCAACATTGTTTGTCAACACTGTCTGCTCTCATTTTCTCGCACATTTGATGTTCTGTGTTCCTACACTCTGTCCTTCTCATGTCTAAGCCTGCTGTGTGTGTGTGTGTGTGTGTGTGTGTGTGTGTGTGTGTGTGTGTGTGTGTGTGTGTGTGTGTGTGTGTGTGTGTGTGTGTGTGTGTGTGTAGTGGACTCGGACATCTTATATGTAATAGACATGTGCGTGTGTGTGTGTGTGTGTGTGGGGGGGGTCATTAAATATGTATATGTTCCTCAAAGAAAATTATATATTTCATATATTTATGTAATTTATATATGTATGTATATATATACATACATATATACATGCAAGTATATATATATATATATATATATATATATATATACATATATATATATATATATATATACATATATATATATATATATATATACATATATATATGTGTGTATATATATATATATATACATACACATATATATACACATATATATATACATATATACACATATATATACATATACATACATACATACATACATACATATATATATATATATACACACATATATATATATATGTAGATACATATATATATACATACATACATATACATATATACATACATACATACACACACACATACATATATATATATATATATATATATATATATATATATATATATATATATATATATATAGATGGAGGGATGGATATATATATGCATGCATGCTTTGGAGCCCCCACCTCAAAAGAAAATGTTCAATCCACTTTATTTGTATAGCACATTTAAACAACATAAATGTTTCCAAAGTGCCGCACAACAATATGAAAAACAATATTCAAATATCCAATGACTGAATAAAAAATTCAACCAATATAAAAAATAAATAAATAAATAAATATGATTAAAAACGATTTTAAAGGGTAAAACCAATTAAAACAATAAATATAAATCAAAATTTTAAATGTTTAATGCTTGCCCTGGTGCCTTAAAATATGAGTCCTCCTTTAAGGCAACATTTGCCTTGACTTTAAAAAGTAAACATTTGAGGTCTATCAGTATAATGTCATCATTTCTGATACGAACCCCATCATTTTCTGCCCGCTATATACCTGCACCCCTATTTAGATTGTTTTGAGTCAAATCCCCACATATTTAGAACACACCTGTAGGCAACTAACAAGCACTGTGTTAGGTTCAAAAAGACAGGTAGAAAAACATGGCGTATGCAAAACGTCCTTACAGGGACATCTCTAGGACTTAGCAAATAAACGGCTATGAGTCACTCACCATTTTACTTTCCTGACAAAGGAGCGCCACAAGGACCTTGTTTTCCTAACTGGTCTAAAGATCAAACCAACCTGCACTGCAAACAATGTTGTCTCCCTGTTGTCACAGCAACGCAAAGAGATTATTAATAGCGTGGGCGGGGTCATCTTTTTAGACTTGCTACACCAAAACTGCACTGTTCATTTCAGTTTCTCTCACATTAGCCGATCCGAAACACGTCAAGCACGTTTAGTTGTTCTCCGGTTGGGTGGAGTTGGACACATTTTTGTCCATTAATTCGCCCGCAGATAAGTGTCTGGCATTTTTCCTTGGCAGTAATCATTATTAAGAATTAGAAGAATTAAAAAATACCACGGCTTTAAGGCGAGACCAAAACCATGTTTCTTGCTTACTTCGTTGTGAATGAAACCCAAACCTGACCATCCGACTGTACCATACTATGCTGAACATACTAAATTAATTTACTAAATTCATAATTGGATCGTGTGGAATTTATTATGAATTAATCGAGGTAAATTGTAACAAAATAGTGTGCGTTACTTGGCTGCAACCAGCAGAGGCGCTGTTGACTTTGACTTAAAGAAGAAAGACGAACAAATTAAAAAGTTGAGCTTAATGTACACAGAGTCTGACTATAGGCTCTTTTCCACCGCAGGAACTTTTCCAAATAAAGTTCCCCGTGTTTCCCCCGAAAACTACTTACTTCTTCAGTAACAAATTTTGGTTCTTAGTAGCGAAATGGGATTGATCGAGTGAAACTTTTATTAGTAGATTGCACAGGTTAGAATATATTCCGTACAATTGACCACTAAATGGTAACATCAGAAAACTTGTTTAAAGGGGAACATTATCACAATTTCAAAAGGGTTAAAAACAATAAAAATCAGTTCCCAGTAGCTTGTTGTATTTTTTGGAGTTTTTTTCAAAATTTTACCGGTCCCAAAATATCCCTAAATAAAGCTTTAAAGTGCCTTATTTTCGCTATCTTCAAAACCACTATCCATTTCCCTGTGACGTCATACAGGGCTGCCAATACAAACAAGATGGCGGTTACCACAGCAAGATATAGCGACATTAGCTCGGATTGAGACTCGGATTTCAGCGGCTTAAGCGATTCAACAGATTACGCATGTATTGAAACAGATGGTCGGAGTATGGAGGCAGATAGCGAAAACGAAATTGAAGAAGAAATTGAAGCTATTGAGCGAATAGCTATTGACGCTATTCGGCCATAGCGTGGGTGTACCTAATGAAGTGGCCCATAGCATGGCTTCCTTATTAGCATCGCCGGTAAAATGTGCGGACCAAACGATCAGGACTTTCGCATCTTGTGACACTGGAGCAAATTAAATCCGTCGATTGGTAAGTGTTTGTTTCGCATTAAATGTGGGTATCTAGTTTCAAATGTACATACAGCTAGCGTAAATAGCGTGTTAGCATCGATTAGCGTAGCATGTTAGCATCGATTAGCTGGCAGTCATGCCATGACCAAATATGTCTAATTAGCACATAAGTCAACAACATCAACAAAACTCACCTTTGTGATTTTGTTGACTTAATCGTTGCAAATGCATCTGCAGGTTATCCATACATCTCTGTGCCATGTCTGTCTTAGCATCGCCGGTCAAATGTGGAGACACTTTGGTACATTCAATGGGGGTCTGGCGGCAGATTTCTTGCCAGTGGTGCAACTTGAATCCCTCCCTGTTAGTGTTGTTACACCCTCCGACAACACACCCACCAGGCATGATGTCTCCAAGGTTACAAAAAATTGTTGAAAAAACGGAAAATAACAGAGCTGAGACCCGGTGTTTGTAATGTGAAAATGAAAATGGCGGCTGTGTTACCTCGATGACGTCACGTTCTGATGTCATCGCTGAAAGAGCGATAAACAGAAAGGCGTTTAATTTGCCAAAATTCCCCCATTTAGAGTTCGGAAATCTGTTAAAAAATACATGGTCTTTTTTCTGCAGCATCAAGTTATATATTGATGCTTGCATAGGTCTGCTGATAATGTTCCCCTTTAAGTCGAGGGTCCACGTTAATCAATTCATGGTAACTTAAAGTCCTACTGAAAGCCACTACTACCGACCAAGCAGTCTGATAGTTTATATATCAATGATGAAATATAAAAATTGCAACACGTCACGCACTGTAGAGGACATTTTGTTCCAGCACCGTTCACAGCTATAAGTCGTCTCTTTTCATCTCATAATTCCACAGTATTATGCACATCTGTGTTGCTGAATATTTTGCAATTTCTTCAATGAATAATGGAGACGTCAAAGAAGAAAGCTGTAGATGAGAAACGGTGTATTGCGGCCACCTTTAGCCACACAAACACAGCCGGTGTTTCATTGTTTACATTCTCGAAAGTTGACGGTGAAGCTTTACTATGGAACAGAGCGGTCAAGCGAACACGGTTGGATTGGACCACGCACTCAAAGTACAGTGTATTATGCAGCAATCATTTCGGAAAATCGCGTTTCGAAGAGGGTCCCTTGCGAAGGGCAGAGATGGGCATCGCCACCACCCGTCGACTGGTGCTGAAGAAAAGTGCGGGGCCGACCTTCAGGTATGACCATATAATCTCACTAAAACACTAGTAACACAATAAGCAGATAAGGGATTTTCCAGAATTATCCTAGTAAATTTGTCTAATAACATCCGAATCGCTCCCACTGTATAGTTTTTTTTTTCTTTCTAGTCCTTCACTTTCACTTTCCTCATCCACGAATCTTTCATCCTCGCTCAAATTAATGGGGAAATCATCGCTTTCTCGGTCCGAATCGCTCTCGCTGCTGGTGGCCATGATTGTAAACAATGTTCAGATGTGAGGAGCTCCACAACCCGTGACGTCACACGCACATCGTCTGCTACTTCCGATACAGGCAAGGCTTTTTTATTAGCGACCAAAAGTTGGGAACAATATCCTCGATGTTCTCTACTAAATCCTTTCAGCAAAAATATGGCAATATCGCGAAATGATCAAGTATGACACATAGAATGGACCTGCTATCCCCGTTTAAATAAGAAAATCGCATTTCAGTATACCTTTAATGTGTGTAAAAAAAAATAAAAGTACCATATCTTTTCTTACTAAACTTTTAAAGATTTACATGTACCGTGTGAAATTTCATACCCTTCAAACTTTAACTCACTACTTTTCTCCTACCCTTTGAACCCTGCGGCTCATAAAGCTGTGCGGTGGATTTCAGTAGGCCTTTATTTCATGGGACTGTTGAATAGATCCAGGAATTATAGAGGGAGCGGGCGTTGCTGTCGACCACTGATCGGTTGAACACATTTGGGGGCGTTCCTAAAACAATAGTCGTTTTTCGACTGTCAGGACTTTTTGGAGTTCCTATAACCTATGGGAACTAGGGACTACGGCCCTCGAGTTTAAAAAGAATAAAAAATATTTTAAGTGCGCCTTATAGACCGGAAAATGCGTTACTGTAACGTAGGACTGGGAAATATATCGATATACTCGATATATTGCAGGTTTGTCTCTGTGCGATATAGAAAATGACTATATCGTGATATTCACATACGTATACTCCCTCGCGGAGCAGAGAGGTAGCAGCATGGGTAAGGTTAGCTGTGGTGTGAGCGGTAATACGAGAGAAAGAAGGTGCGAATCTGGTAACAAATGAAGGAAGAATGAATTAATATCGTCTGGCGGTGGTTTGGCTTCAAGCGGGAAGATGTCGAACAGACAACCGTAGTATGTCAAGTATGCGGCAAAAGCGTTGCTACAAAAAGTAGCATTACTGCTAAATTGTAGCATCATTTGAAAGGTTACCCACTAGAGCAGGGGTCGGGAACCTTTTTGGCTGAGAGAGCCATGAAAGCAAAATATTATAAAATGTATTTCCGAGAGAGCCATATAATAATTTTTAACACTGAATACAGATAAATGTGTGCATTTTTAAGTAAGACCAACATTTTAAGAATATAATAAGTATCTTCTTCTTTTTAATAACATTGTTATTCTGAAGCTAATGAATAAAATAGTTCTTACCATTAATGCGACTTCTTGAACAGGAACGGTAAAAAACGGATGGATGGATTGAAATGCATGAGAATGTTTTATATTTTGAACGTTATTTTTAACACTGTGATTACCAGCGGGATTATTCATTAATTATCGCTGTGTTTTTCAACCACCGTGCCGCGGCCGTGAGATACAGTCTGCTGTGTCGTGGGAGAGATTATGTAATTTCACCTAATTGGGTTGATAATATTTTTTGCAAACCTGTAACTATAATTCAAAAATGTGCTGTTATTGAGTGTCTGTGCTGTCTATAGCTCGGCAGAGTAAGCGTGTAGTACTCTTCCATATCAGTAGGTGGCAGCAGGTAGCTAATTGCTTTTGTAGATGTCGGGAACATGGTATGTCGTGATCACAATATGCGGGAGGCGGCATGTAGGTAAAAAGGTATCCAACACTCAAACTATAAATAAACAAAAGGTGAGTGCCGCTAAGAAAAGGCATTGAAGCAAAACAAAACTAAAACTGAACTGGCTGCAAAGTAAACAAAAACAGAATGCTGGACGACAGCAAAGACTTACGAGCAGACGGCGTCCACAAAGTACATCTGTACATGGAATGACAATCAACAATGTCCACACAAAGAAGGAGTGCGTCTGCACAACTTAAATAGTCTTGATTGTAAAAACAAAGAAGGTGCGATGAATAGCGTTCAAGGACGACATGAAACTGCTACAGGAAAATACCAACAAAAGAAGAAAAGCCACCAAAATAGGAGCGCAAGTCACACAGGAAAACACCGAAAAAACTCAAAATAAGTTACGGCTTGACAGTACATAGAGACAAGAGCTATTGCGTCAACAATTTTTTTTGGTCAATATCGGCTACTGGGTTTAATTTTTTTTTATGTTTTCTGCTGGTGGTGCGCCTCAGAATTTTTTCAATGTAAAAAAATGTGTTTTGGCTCAAAAAAGGTTGAAAAACACTGACTTATCGTGTTAAGCAATGCCAGCTAAGATTGATCAGAGAGCCAGATGCAGTCATCAAAAGAGCCACATCTGGCTCTAGAGCCATATCTGGCTCTAGAGCCATAGGTTCCCTACCCCTGTCCTAGAGAATGAAGAGTGCTTGAAACGCTGCAAGTCAACATCTCCATTCGGTGCCACGCCAACAAAATGCCGAGGCAACCATTTCCACATCAACACCTTATGAAAAAAAAAATGTCAACAACAGAAGGAGATAACGACCGCAGGAACCTACCACATAGCGAAGGACATACACTGATTCCCTATTACGCAGCTCAGTTTTATTCGACAGTTATTGAAATATATTGTGTGACATCATGCACAAAAGTGCACTTTATTTGTTTTTAACTATTGTAGTGGCGTTCTGTACAAAAAGTGCACTTTTATTTAGTGTTTTTATACGTCATCAAAAGAGCACTAATAGCTTGATTTAAAATGTCTCTGACAATCTTGCACTTTCTGTTTAGGAAATGACATGAATGTTTGTGCCACTGCTTAGTAACTGTTTAATAAATACACATTTGGTCAATTGACATGAAAGTTTAAAAGGAGCATATATTAATGCAGTATGAAGAAGAATGTTTTAATGTAGACACATAGAATCATCATACTGCTGGGATTATATGCATCAAGTGTTCATTCAAGGCTAAAGCAAAATACCGAGATATATATCGTGTATCGTGATCCATCCATCCATCATCTTCCGCTTATCCGAGGTCGGGTCGCGGGGGCAACAGCCTAAGCAGGGAAACCCAGACTTCCCTCTCCCCAGCCACTTCGTCTAGCTCTTCCCGGGGGATCCCGAGGCGTTCCCAGGCCAGCTGGGAGACATAGTCTTCCCACCGTGTCCTGGGTCTTCCCCGTGGCCTCCTACCGGTTGGACGTGCCCTAAACACCTCCCTAGGGAGGCGTTCGGGTGGCATCCTGACCAGATGCCCGAACCACCTCATCTGGCTCCTCTCGATGTGGAGGAGCAGCGGCTTTACTTTGAGTTCCTCCCGGATGGCAGAGCTTCTCACCCTATCTCTAAGGGAGAGACCCAAACTCATTTGGGCCGCTTGTACCCGTGATCTTATCCTTTCGGTCATGAACCAAAGCTCATGACCATAGGTGAGGATGGGAACGTAGATCGACCGGTAAATTGAGAGCTTTGGCTTCCGGCCCAGCTCCTTCTTTACCACAACGGATCGGTACAACGTCCGCAATACTGAAGACGCCGCACCGATCCGCCTGTCGATCTCACGATCCACTCTTCCCTCACTCGTGAACAAGACTCCTAGGTACTTGAACTCCTCCACTTGGGGCAGGGTCTCCTCCCCAACCTGGAAATGGCACTCCACCCTTTTCCGGGCGAGAACCATGGACTCGGACTTGGAGGTGCTGATTCTCATTCCGGTCGCTTCACACTCGGCTGCGAACCGATCCAGCGAGAGCTGAAGATCCCGGTCAGATGAAGCCATCAGGACCACATCATCTGCAAAAAGCAGAGACCTAATCCTGCGGTCACCAAACCGGAACCCCTCAACACCTTGACTGCGCCTAGAAATTCTGTCCATAAAAGTTCTGAACAGAATGGGTGACAAAGGACAGCCTTGGCGGAGTCCAACCCTCACTGGAAATGTGTTCGACTTACTGCCGGCAATGCGGACAATGATATGGCCTAAAAATATCGAGATATTCAAAAAAGGCCATATCGCCCAGTCTTACTGTACCGCTCCTCCGTACGTTATCGGCCTGATTTGTGAACCGTGAAATGCGGCGGAAACACAAACCACACAGGAACCTATAGTTCCGAGAACTAGAATAGAATAGACGTTATTGCATATATCAAGATTAAAGACTCCGACTTAGGTGCGGTTGTGGGAACAAATATGGGGTAAAATAAATAACAAGAGGCCATAAAGCAGGGGTCGGGAACCTTTTTGGCTGAGAGAGCCATGAAAGCCAAATATTTTAAAATGTATTTTCGTGAGAGCCATATGATATTTTCTAACACTGAATACAACTAAACGCATGCATTTTTTATTAATAACAACATTTGTAGAGTACAATAAGTCTCCTATTATTTTGAATAACATTTCTTATTTTAAAGCTAACCAATAATAAATAAAATATTTCTAGTCAATAATGTGACTTCTTGAACAGGTGCGGTAGAAAATCAATCAATCAATCAATGTTTACTTATATAGCCCTAAATCACTAGTGTCTCAAAGGGCTGCACAAACCACTACGACATCCTCGGTAGGCCCACATAAGGGCAAGGAAAACTCACACCCAGTGGGACGTCGGTGACAATAATGACTATGAGAACCTTGGAGAGGAGGAAAGCAATGGATGTCGAGCGGGTCTAACATGATAATGTGAAAGTTCAATCCACAATGGATCCAACACAGTCGCGAGAGTCCAGTCCAAAGCGGATCCAACACAGCAGCGAGAGTCCCGTTCACAGCGGAGCCAGCAGGAAACCATCCCAAGCGGAGGCGGATCAGCAGCGCAGAGATGTCCCCAGCCGATACACAGGCAAGCAGTACATGGCCACCGGATCGGATCGGACCCCCTCCACAAGGGAGAGTGGGACATAGAAGAAAAAGAAAAGAAACGGCAGATCAACTGGTCTAAAAAGGGAGTCTATTTAAAGGCTAGAGTATACAAATGAGTTTTAAGGTGAGACTTAAATGCTTCTACTGAGGTAGCATCTCGAACTTTTACCGGGAGGGCATTCCAGAGTACTGGAGCCCGAAATGAAAACGCTTTACAGCCCGCAGACTTTTTTTGGGCTCTGGGAATCACTAATAAGCCGGAGTCCTTTGAAGGCAGATTTCTTGCCGGGACATATGGTACAATACAATCGGCAAGATAGGATGGAGCTAGACCATGTAGTATTTTATACGTAAGTAGTAAAACCTTAAAGTCACATCTTAAGTGCACAGGAAGCCAGTGCAGGTGAGCCAGTACAGGTATATATGTATGTATATATGTATATAAAGGTATATACAGTACAGGCGTAATGTGATCAAACTTTCTTGTTCTTGTCAAAAGTCTAGCAGCCGCATTTTGTACCAACTGTAATCTTTTAATGCTAGACATGGGGAGACCCGAAAATAATACGTTACAGTAATCGAGGCGAGACGTAACAAACACATGGATAATGATCTCAGCGTCTTTAGTGGACAGAATGGAGCGAATTTTAGCGATATTACGGAGATGAAAGAAGGCCGTTTTAGTAACGCTTTTAATGTGTGCCTCAAAGGAGAGAGTTGGGTCGAAGATAATACCCAGATTCTTTACCGTGTCGCCTTGTTTAATTGTGTGGTTGTCAAATGTTAGAGTTGTATTATTAAATAGAGGTCGGTGTCTAGCAGGACCGATAATCAGCATTTCCGTTTTTTTGGCGTTGAGTTGCAAAAAGTTAGCGGACATCCATTGTTTAATTTCATTAAGACACGCCTCCAGCTGACTACAATCCGGCGGATGGATGGATTAAAATGCATATATTTTATACGTTATTTTTAACACTGTGATTACCAGCCAAATTATTCATTACTTATCGTGTTAAGCAATGTCAGCGAAGATTTATCTTAGAGCCAGATGCAGTCATCAAAAGAGCCACATCTGGCTCTAGAGCAGGGGTCGGGAACCTTTTTGGCTGAGAGAGCCATGAAAGCCAAGTATTTAAAAATATATTTCCGTAAGAGCCATATAATATTTTTTTAACACAGAACACAACTAAACGCATGCATTTTTAAGTAAGACCAACATTTCTAGAGTATAATAGGTCTCTTATTCTTTGTAATAACATTGTTATTCTGAAGCTAACTGTGGTGGGGGCGTGGCCTGTGGGCCTGCAGCAAACTAGGTGGTCCCAGGACCGGCCTCAAAATCAGCGGCAGGTGCGTAGATGGCCCACCTGGGCCTTGTTATCTAATCACCTGTCGCTCTGTTATAAGCAGCAGCCAGGAGGAGAGACGGGGTGGAGGCCGGAGCCAGAATGCGAGCGGGAGAGATAAATACAATTGCTGGAAAGCAACTGAGAGACATATTGAAAAATAAAACAATAATGGAACCCTGAAAAGGGCTCTCATGTCGGTGCTTGGTGGTCTGAAGAACCCCCAAGAGGGCAAGTCCCACACTAACCAATAATAAATAAATTACTACTTACCATTAACGCAACTTCTTGAACATAAAAAAGCATGAGAATGTTTTATATTTTGAACGTTATTTTTAACACTGTGATTACAAGTGGAATTATTCATTACTTATCGTGTTAAGCAATGTCAGCTCAGATTTACCTGAGAGCCAGATGCAGTCATCAAAAGAGCCACATCTGGCTCTAGAGCCATAGGTTCCCTACCCCTGCCATAAAGGAAAAACTAACAATTGAAATAAACAGACTACTAGCCAATAAAAATAACAAGCAATCCCGTACAATATACAAAACACTATAGAAATACAAACTAAAGGTTTCCAGGAACTTAAAAGTTCCTGAACTATTGTTGGAAAAAGGCCTTATGATGAGCTATAATGGAAACATGAGAGAGATGACATTTAAAACATCACAATTCATTGATAATTTATTTGTCGGAGTTTTATCATGAAAATCTTGAATAAAAAAGAGTATTTTTTGCATTTAAAGGGGAACATTATCAGCAGACCTATGTAAGCGTCAATATATACCTTGATGGTGCAGAAAAAAGACCATCTATTTTTTTAACCGATTTCCGAACTCTAAATGGGTGAATTTTGGCGAATTAAACGCCTTTCTGTTTATCGCGCTGGAGGCGATGACGTCAGAATGTGACGTCGCCGAGGTAACACACCCACCATTTTCATTTTCAACACATTACAAACACCGAGTCTCAGCTCTGTTATTTTCCGTTTTTTTTACTATTTTTTGGAACCTTGGAGACGTGTGTTGTCGGAGGGTGTAACAACACTAACAGGGAGGGATTCAAGTTGCACCACTGGCTTGAAGATGCCAAAGTGTCTGCCGCCAGACCCCCATTGAATGTGCCGGAGTGTCTCCACATTTTACCGGCGATGCTAAGGCAGACATGGCACAGAGATGTATGGATAACCTGCAGATGCATTTGCAACGATAAAGTCAACGAAATCACAAAGGTGAGTTTTGTTGATGTTGACATATGTGCTAGTCAGATATATTTGGTCGCGGCGTGACTGCCAGTTAATCGATGCTAACATGCTACGCTAATCGACGCTAACATGCTATTTACCGGCGGTGCTAAAGCAGACATGGCACAGAGATGTATGGATAACCTGCAGATGCATTTGTAACTATAAAGTCACAGAAATCACAAAGGTGAGTTTTGTTGATGTTGACTGCCAGCTAATTGATGCTAACATGCTACGCTAATCGATGCTAACATGCTATTTACCGGCGGTGCTAAAGCAGACATGGCACAGAGATGTATGGATAACCTGTAGATGCATTTTCAACTATATTACATTTCCTTCCACCCACATTTAATGCGAAACAAACACTTACCAATCGACAGATTTAAGTTGGTCCAGTGTCAAAAGATGCGAAAGTCCTGATCGTTTGGTCCGCACATTTTACCGGCGATGCTAACGCAGCTATTTGGCCATGCTATGACTATGAATAGCGTCAATAGCTTCAGTTTCTTCTTCAATACTTTCATACTCCAACCATCCGTTTCAATACATGCGTAATCTGTTGAATCGCTTAAGTCGCTGAAATCCGAGTTTGAATCCGAGCTAATGTCGCTATATCTTGCTGTGCTATTCCCATTGTTTGTTTACATTGGCAGCACTGTGTGACGTCACAGGGAAATGGCCAGTGTCTTCGCAGAGAGTCGAAAATAAGGCACTTTAAAGCTTTATTTAGGGACCGGTAAAAATTTGAAAAAAACTTCCAAAAAATACAACAAGCCACTGGGAACTGATTTTTATTGTTTTTAACCCTTTTGAAATTGTGATAATGTTCCCCTTTAAGAAGATAAACACTGTATAAAGAAAAATCTATGCAAAAAGCACTGCTTTGATTCAACAGGTGTCACATTATTCCATTGGCTAGCAGCTGCACATTAGCACAAATGGGCGCCAGCCGGCGGCCTTTAAGCGGCCATCGATGCGAAAGATGAAAAAAAAAAAAATCAATTGTCAATTTGTGAGTTGCCAAATCTAAATTGGCAACTCACTTTCAGCAAATCAGTACACACCAGTCAGCGCCACCCAATAATTGGACGTTCTTTACGAGGTGCTCCAGGGGTTTACCCGCTAATGTTGATTCAGTTAAACCTGCAATTAAAAGGTAAACACTCAAGAGCTGAGCTTTGAAAGTTTGCTCTCAAGTCCTTGGTCCCGAGTTTGCATGTGGAGCCCACAATCACAGGGGTCAGTGCCTCTGACTTCATGACTTTTGTAGCTATTCTTCTGGGAAGGCTGTCCACAAGGTTGCGGAGTGTGTTTATAGGAATTTCCCAGCTTTCTTCCAAAGGCGCATTGGTGAGGTCACACCCTGATGTTGGTGGATAAGGCCCTAGCTCTCAGTCTCTGTTGTAATTTTCCCAAAGGTGTTCTACTGGGTTCAGGTCAGGACTCTGTGCAGGCCAGTCAAGTTCATCCACATCCATGTCTTGATGGACATTGCATTGTGCACTGTTGCACAGTCATGTTGGAAGAGGAAGGTTCCCAGCTCCAAACTGTTTCCACAATGTTGGGACGTTGGAATTGTCCAAAATGTTTTGGTAAGCTGGAGCATTCAAAGTTCCTTTCACTGGAAGTAAGGGGCCAAGCCCAAATCTTGAAAATAATTCCTCCTCCACCAAATTTCACACTCGGCACAATGCAGTCCGAAATGTACTGTTCTCGGGGCGGCATAGCTCGGTTGGTAGAGCGGCCGTACCAGCAATTTGAGGGTTCCAGGTTCGATCCTCATTCAGCCAACCTAGTCACTGTCGTTGTGTCCTTGGGCA
>NC_084612.1:91035034-91163439 GCF_033978795.1 Nerophis ophidion
TACAAATGTGGCCAGGACTGAGACCTACAAGAATTATTGATGTAAAACACTGCAGCAGGTGTGACGTCACAATGTCCGGCAGGTCAGACTGTGTTCACATCAGACATGGAATTTTGTTTGTATTGTGAACGAAAACATAAAAAGATCGGATTTGACCCCAAAAAAAACCCGAATTGGACATCCGAAGGATAAATGTAGCCTAACACTATCATGTGACTGAAGAGTATTGGCAAAAAACAAAAGCTACAAACATAAATGGGACAAATCTGTTACGGACTTTACGGTGTGCTGTATAACAATTACTTTAAATATTTCAAGGAGACTGACGCCTGATCACATTATAGAAGGTAAGATAAGATAAGCTCCTCAATGAGTAACAACGCAAAGAGGCCTGTAATGGTGCATGTGCAGTTTTGGACCGTCAGAGAACTTGTGTCCAAACAGAAGCAAAAAATACATTTTGAATTTTGCATCTATATTTGGGAACTGAGGAGACCAATTTTTGAAGCTTTTTTAGGGGAAATTGTTTCCCATTCTTGCTTGATGTACATCTTAAAGGGGAACATTATCACAATTTCAAAAGGGTTAAAAACAATAAAAATCAGTTCCCAGTGGCTTGTTGTATTTTTTGAAGTTTTTTTCAAAATTTTACCGGAATCCCTATCCCTAAAAAGAGCTTTAAAGTGCTTGATTTTCACTATTTGCGATGCGACTATCCATTTCCCTGTGACGTCACACAGTGCTGCCAATGTAAACAAACAATGGCGAATAGCACAGCAAGATATAGTGACATTAGCTCCGATTCAGACTCAGATTTCAGCAGCTTAAGCGATTCAACAGATTACGCATGTATTGAAACAGATGGTTGGAGTATGAAAGTATCGAAGAAGAAACTGAAGCTATTGAGCGAATAGCTATTGACGCTATTCATAGCCATAGCATGGCCGAATAGCTGCGTTAGCATCGCCGGTATAATGTGCGGACCAAACGATCGGGACTTTCGCATCTTTTGACACTGGAGCAACTTAAATCCTTCGATTGGTAAGTGTTTTTTTCGCATTAAATGTGGGTGGAAGTAAAAGTAATATAGTTGCAAATGCATCTGCAGGTTATCCATACATCTCTGTGCCATGTCTGCTTTAGCACCGCCGGTAAACAGCATGTTAGCATCGATTAGCGTAGCATGTTAGCATCGATTAGCTGGCAGTCAACATCAACAAAACTCACCTTTGTGAATTCGTTGACTTTATAGTTGCAAATGCATCTACAGGTTATCCATACATCTCTGTGCCATGTCTGCTTTAGCACCGCCGGTAAATAGCATGTTAGCGTCGATTAGCGTAGCCTGTTAGCATCAATTAGCTGGCAGTCACGCCGCAACCAAATATGTCTGATTAGCACATAAGTCAACATCAACAAAACTCACCTTTGTGATTTCGTTGAATTTATCGTTGCAAATGCATCTGCAGGTTATCCATTCATCTCTTTGCCATGTCTGTCATCGCCGGTAAAATGTGGAGACACTCCGGCACATTCAATGGGGGTCTGGCGGCAGACACTTTGGCATCTTCGGGCCAGTGGTGCAACTTGAATCCCTCCCTGTTAGTGTTGTTACACCCTCCGACAACACACCGACGAGGCATGATGTCTCCAAAGTTCCAAAAAATAGTCGAAAAAACGGAAAAAAACAGAGCTGAGACCCGGTGTTAACAATGTTTTGAAAATTAAAATGGCGGCTGTATTACCTCAGAGACGTCACGTTCTGACGTCATCGCAAAAAGAGCGATAAACAGAAAGGCGTTTAATTTGCCAAAATTCACCCATTTAGAGTTCGGAAATTGGTTGAAAAATAGATGGTCTTTTTTCTGCAGCATCAAGGTATATATTGACGCTTACATAGGTCTGCTGATAATAATCCCCTTTAAGTTGTTCAAAAGTCCGGGGTCTCCGTTGCGGTATTTAGGCTTCATATTGATCCACACATTTTCAATGGGAGACAGGTCTGGACTACAGCACTGTTTTACTATGAAGCCACGCTGTTGTAACACCTAGCTTGGCATTGTCCTGCTGAAATAAGCAGGGGCGTCAATGACACCGTTTCTTGGATGGCAGCATATGTTGCTGCAAAACCTGTATGTACCTTTCAGCATTAATGGTGCCTTCACAGGTGTGTAAGTGACCCATGCCTTAGCCACTAATACACCCCCATACCATCACAGCGGCTGGCTTTAGAACTTTGTGTCTGGATGGTTCTTTTCCTCTTTGTTCGGGAGGACACGACGTCCACAGTTTCCAAAAAGAATTTGAAATGTGGTCTTCTCAGACCACATAACACTTTTCCACTTTCCGTCATTCCGTCTTAGATGAGCTGAGGCCCAGCGAAGCCGGCGGTGTTTTTGGGTGTTGTTGATAAATAATAAATAATAATAATAATAAATGGCTTTCTCTTTGCATAGTAGAGCTTTAACTTGCACTTACAGATGTAGTGACCAACTGTAGTTACTGACAGTGGTTTTCTGAAGTGTCCCTGAGCCCATTTCAATTCATTCAAACAACTTTATTAATCCCTCAAAGGGCGATTCAATTTGAGCAGCGAGTTGTCGTGGTTCACAAAGCCTACATGGCTCACAATAAATAAAAAGTCAATATATACATAAACAATACAACACTCTAAAAGTTTAAACATTTTAGAGTTTAAGAGTCACAGTGGACGAATGATTTGTGGTGATATCCTTTACACACTGATGTCGCTTTTTGACGCAGTACTGCCTGACTGATCGAAGGCCCGTATTATCATCGCTTTCTTGCCGTAATTTCTCCAGATTCTGTGAGCCTTTTGATGATATCACGACCCGTAAATGGTGAAATCCCTAAATTCCTTGCAATAGCTCATTGAGAAATAATGTTCAATAAGTGGTGACCCTCGCCCCGTCCTTGCTTGTGAATGACTGAGTATTTTATGGAAGCTGCTTTTATACCCAACCATGGCACCCACCTGTTCCCAACTAGCCTGTTCACCCGTGGGATGTTCCAAGTAAGTGTTTGATGAGCATTTCTCAACTTTCTCAGTCTTTTTTGCCACTTGTGCCAGCTTTTCTGAAGCATGTCGCAGGCATCAAATTCCAAATGAGCTAATATTTGCAGAAAATGAAGTTTTCCAGTTGGAACGTTAGGTATCCTGTCTTTGCAGTCTATTCAAGTGAATATTGGTTGAAAAGGATTTGCAAATCATTGTGTTCTGTTTTTATTTACCATTTAAACAACGTGCCAACTTCACAGGTTTTGGGGTTTGTAATATAAGTATCAATCAAAGGCGACAGTAGGGAGGTGGAGTCTGCAGCCACATGCCAGTAAAAAAGTGAGCAAATCAAGATAGTGAGGAAATTGCGGACGTTGTCTAGAACACGATCCCACGGGCCAACACCCAAGTTTTATGTGCAATATATTGCACTTGGTGTTGCACTCAGCCACAATTGCATGAGTAGAACAAATAAAGGTAAGGTTTGGATTAGGGCTGTCCCGATACAACTTCCTATTATTACACAATACTGATATAGGAGCATTGTGCATTGTCAGTATCAATGTTACGATATCAACGTTTCATAATGTGATCAAAATTATCACGTTATTGAAATGTTTTTTTTGAATGACATCAATAAATTAATACTGTAATAAAAGTCGATATTTTGCATGTTTTGAGTTTCTTATGCTTAACTGACAATGTTTTAGTCTTAGGATCTTTGTTTGTTGTTTTAATGCCTAAGCTTTGTTTTGTACATTGGTTCGTACTGTAGAACGTAAAGCTTTATTTCAATGAAAAGTCTGTAACAAATGTGTCGTATTTCTTTGAGTACCGTATATTATTTTCGGGTCTCCCCATGTCTAGCATTAAAAGATTACAGTTGGTACAAAATGCGGCTGCTAGACTTTTGACAAGAACAAGAAAGTTTGATCACATTACGCCTGTACTGTATATACCTTTATATACATATATACATACATATATACCTATACTGGCTCACCTGCACTGGCTTCCTGTGCACTTAAGATGAGACTTTAAGGTTTTACTACATACGTATAAAATACTACACTGTCTAGCTCCATCCTATCTTGCTGATTGTATTGTACCATATGTCCCGGCAAGAAATCTGCGTTCAAAAGACTCCGGCTTATTAGTGATTCCTAAAGCCCAAAAAAAGTCTGCGGGCTATAGAGCGTTTTCCGTTCGGGCTCCAGTACTCTGGAATGCCCTCCCGGTAACAGTTCGAGATGCTACCTAGTAGAAGCATTTAAGTCTCACCTTAAAACTCATTTGTATACTCTAGCATTTAAAAAGACCTCCTTTTTAGACCAGTTGATCTGCCGCTTCTTTTCTTTTTTCTCCTATGTCCCCCCCTCCCTTGTGGAGGGGGTCCGGTCCGATGACCATGGATGAAGTACTGGCTGTCCAGAGTCGAGACCCAGGATGGACCGCTCGTCGGGACCCAGGATGGACCGCTCGCCTGTATCGGTTGGGGACATCTCTACGCTGCTGATCCGCCTCCGCTTGGGATGGTTGCCTGTGGACGGGACTCTCGCTGCTTTCTTAGATCCGCTTTGAACATGAACTCTCGCGGCTGTGTTGGAGCCACTATGGATTGAACTTTCACAGTATCATGTTAGACCCGCTCGACATCCATTGCTTTCGGTCCCCTAGAGGGGGGGGGGGTTGCCCACATTTGAGGTCCTCTCCAAGGTTTCTCATAGTCAGCATTGTCACTGGCGTCCCACTGGATGTGAATTCTCCCTGCCCACTGGGTGTGAGTTTTCCTTGCCCTTTTGTGGGTTCTTCCGAGGATGTTGTAGTCATAATGGTTTGTACAGTCCTTTGAGACATTTGTGATTTAAGGCTATATAAATAAACATTGATTGATTGATTGATTGATATAACAGGCAATTATTTTGACTTGGGGGCCAAATTTCAAGGAAAAATGTGTCCGGGGCCGATATATCTGTTTTTAGGAACACTAATACAAAACCTAAAAAATAATGTCTGATTGGATGCTAAAAAACGAAATGGAATTAAAATTATTTTTACTGAATGAGACACCCAGAATGTACGTGTAAATAAAGAATGTAGGGATTTACAATAATATTCACTATGAACGATAAAAAACTGAATATTGACAAAATATGAATATATGACATTTTACAATCAAGCGAAAACGCAACAAAAATGCAACAAACGGCGAAATATGGACGCGAAGGGTAAAAATATATATAATACATAAATATATCATGTATCGTGACATGGCCTAATAATATTTTTGAGATAATAAAAAAAGGCCATATCGCCAATACATTTTATTATTTCAATTTGTTTTCACATAAAACTACGGCTGGGCGATATGGCCTTTTATTAATATCTCGGTATTTTTAGGCCATGTCACGATTCACCATATATATCTCCATATGTTGCCTTAGCCTTGAATGAACACTTGATACATATAATCCCAGCAGTATGATGATTCTATGTGTCTACATTAAAACATTATTCTTCATACTGCATTAATATATGCTCCTTTTAAACTTTCATGCAACTAAATCAATTGACCAAAAGTGTATTAATTAAACAGTTACTAAGCAGTGGCACAAACATTCATGTCATTTCCTAAACAGAAAGTGCAAGATTGTCAGAGACATTTTTAAAACAAGCTATGAGTGCACTTTTGTGCATGATGTCACTAAAATGATACATCAAAACAACACTTTTTTGTACAGAACGCCACTACAATAGTTTAAAACAAATATAGTGCACTTTTGTGCATGATGTCAAACAAGATAGTTCAATAGCTGTCAAATAAAAATTAGTTGCGTAATAATAAATCAAATAGTGTATGTCCTTCGCTATGTGGTAGGTACCTGCAGACTTTAGCTCCTTTTGTTGTTGACTACTTTTTTCATACGGTGTTGATGTGGAAATGGTTGCTTGGGCATTTTGTTGGTGTGGCACCGAACGGAGATGTTGACATGCGGAGTTTCAAGCAGACCTTATTCTCCAGCGCAGGGGTTGGGAACCTTTTTGGCTGAGAGAGCCAAAAAGCCAAATATTTTGAAATATATTTCCGTAAGAGCCATAAAATATTTTTTTTAACACAACACAACTAAATGTATGCATTTTTAAGTAAAACCAACATTTCTACAGTATAATATGTCTCTTATTCTTTGTAATAACATTTTTATTCTGAAGCTAACTGTGGAGGGGGCGTGGCCTGCGGGCCTGCAGCGACAGGTGCGTAGATGGCCCACCTGGGCCTTGTTATCTAATCACCTGCAGCCGGGAGGAGAGATGGGGTTGGGG
Organism: Nerophis ophidion; assembly: GCF_033978795.1. NCBI lineage: Eukaryota > Metazoa > Chordata > Actinopteri > Syngnathiformes > Syngnathidae > Nerophis > Nerophis ophidion. The sequence goes on from NC_084612.1 coordinate 91,041,375, forward strand.
CTGGAAATACATCCATCCATTTTCTACCGCATATTCCATTTTTGGGGTCGCGGGGGGCGCTGGCGCCTATCTCAGCTGCAATCGGGCGGAAGGCGGGGTACGCCCTGGACAAGTCGCCACCTCATCGCAGGGCCAACACAGATAGACAGACAACATTCACACTCACATTCACACAATAGGGACCATTTAGTGTTGCCAATGTCTTTGGAGGCGGGAGGAAGCCGGAGTACCCGGAGGGAACCCACGCATTCACGGGGAGAACATGCAAACTCCACACAGAAAGTTCCCGAGCCTGGATTTGAACCCAGGACTGCAGGAACTTCGTATTGTGAGGCAGACGCACTAACCCCTCTGCCACCGTGAAGCCTGCGCTGGAAATACAATTGCTGGAAAACAACTGAGAGACTTATTGAAAAATAAAACAATATTGTAACCCTGAAACAGGCTCTCATGTCGGTGCTTGGGGGTCTGAAGAACCCCCAGGAGGGCAAGCCCCACACTAACCAATAATAAATAAATAACTTCTTACCATTGACGCAACTTCTTGAACAGGTGCGGTAGAAAACGGATGGACGGATTTAAAAAATTCATGAGAATAATTTATATTTCGAACATTATTTTTAACACTGTGATTACAAGTGGAATCATTCATTACTTATCGTGTTAAGCAACGTCAGCTCAGCTTTATCAGAGAGCCAGATGCAGTCATCAAAAGAGCCACATCTGGCTCTAGAGCCATAGGTTCCCTACCCCTGCACTAACGGGTGATTTTTCAAACGATGCTACATTAGCAGTGGTGCAACCTTTTGAAGGAACGCTTTTGCCGCATAATTGTTCAACATCTTCCCGCTTGAAGCCAAACCACCGCCAGACGATGGATGCTGTTTTTATTGGGAATTAAATCTTCCTTCATTTGTTACCAGATTCGCACCTTCTTTTTCTCCGTTAGCACCCCTGCTAACGTTACCAGGCCGCTACCTCTCTGCTCCGCGGGAGCGTGTGACGTTGCACGCGTGACGAATGTAAGAAGGTGCGCTTGTTTTTAAGTTTCTGTGATAAGGAGAGACAAGAAAGAGTGGGAAACGCATGCGGTGGGTGTAATGCCCGCAGCCAAAAGCAACTGCGTGAGAACCTGAAGTGAAGTGAATTATACTTATATAGCACTTTTCTCTAGTGACTCAAAGCGCTTTACATAGTGAAACCCAATATCTAAGTTACATTTCAAACAGTGTGGGTGGCACTTGGAGCAGGTGGGTAAAGTGTCTTGCCCAAGGACACAACGGCAGGGACTAGGATGGCGCAAGCGGGAATCGAACCTGCAGACCTAAAGTTGCTGGCTGCCGCTCTACCAACCGAGCTATGCCGCCCACGCCCACGTATACTCGAATATAACGATAGTCAATTTCTATATCACACAGAGACAAACCTGTGATATATCGAGTATATTCCATATATCGCCCAGCCTTACATTAAACCCCCTATTTTTAATGTGTGGCGGCCATCATTTTGTGTGGCGATGTGCAACAATCAGTTACCATGAATTGATTGACGTGGACCCCGACTTAAACAAGTTGAAAAACTTATTTGTGTGTTACCATTTAGTGGTCAATTGTACGGAATATGTACTGTACTGTGCAATCTACTAATAAAAAATTCAATCAATAAAATAGTAGGGATGTCCCGATCTGATATTGATATCGGAAATCGGTCCGATATTAGCCGAAAAAGTGAATATCGGATTTTATCGGACTGAATCTAAAAACTCCGATATAAGCGCTCCGATATAAGCTGTCCATTTGCCGCTGCAGCACTTTTATAATAGGTGACTGGTTTGATCACACTCCAACACAGTAGGTGGCGGCAATGCCCCTTAATTAACGTTGGTGGCGGCCGCGGAAGAAGAGCGTCTCTGATCCAGCATGCACAGCCCACGTGATCACAACAACGACAACGCGTGTGCTCAGCAAAGTGTAGTGATGTCGGCTGTGTGGAAGTATTTTAACTCACAGCATGCCGAAATGCTTATCTTCTTAAAAAAAAATCTCCACATTATGCTCGGACTGCAGAAAGTGGAGAAGGAGGAGTAGTAAGGGTAGTCAGCACTGACTATTATTTGTTTTATGCTCTTGTTATTAGAGTGATATGTTTATTGTGTTTACACTATTCTTCAGTGAAGACTAAGAGTAATTACTACATTGTTTTGGGCACAGTCAGTCAGTGAAACTGGAGCTGTGAACTCTTAATTTGGAGCAGTTGGACAGTGGACAATATTGTGTTGTTTTTGTGGTTTTTGTCCCTGCCCACAGTTGTTTCCAACATATGCTGACAGTAAAAAAATAACTGAAGTGAACTTGAATTGTTTGCACTTTAAAACGTTTTTTTTTATTTTTTTTATTGGATTTATTTAGGTTATTTTTCTGGGTCTTCTAATTTATTTTTAATTTATTCTTTTCAATTGTATAATTGTGTTGGTATTAGTGGTTATTTTGCACTTTAAATATCACATTTTGTTTTTATTGGATTTGTTGAGGTAATACTCTTATGTTGAAGGTTAAAATTTATGTAACCAATTGGTTAATAATAAATGGGTCAGTTTTTCCTATACCTACTCTTGCTGACTATTGTTTTCTGTTTTAACACTACAACATCACCAACAGTAACATCACTTTATCAAGCCTTTTCTAACATTCTACAAAACAAAATAAGGAATAAATATATGTATGATTCGTGCCTATATCGTATCGTATTGATATCGGTATCGGCAAATACTCAAGGCTACAATATCGCTATCGTATCGGAAGTGAAAAAGTTGTATCGGGACATCCCTATAAATTAGTTACATTAATGGGAAACCCTGACATCAAAATGCCGATAATGTGTCAATCTCAACATTTGTATGTTTCCATTTTTTTAGGAGTGGCTCGGGTATCCATCACCGTTTCAAAAGTACTGATTTATCAAACTCCATAGACGTTCTTCCGCAGCTTAATGCGCCGTAGAAAAACACCCACTGTAAATTAAGGCTGTTGACATTTGGCACACATGGCCGCCATCAAGCTTAGTGTCTGTGCAGGGAATTTGCTCCAAATTACCCCTAAGTCATTGAGAATCTGTATGACATGTACACTCACATGTCCTCCAAGGAATGTAGACCATGACCCATATAGGGCGCCACCAGTGTCATTTGCAGTTTTTGGATGGTTAACTTAATGAATTGGTACAAACCCCGTTTCCATATGAGTTGGGAAACTGTGTTAAAGGTAAATAAAAACAGAATACAATGACTTGCAAATCATTTTCAACCCATATTCAATTGAATGCACAACAAAGACAAGATATTTGATGTTCAAACTCAAACTTTTTTTTTTTTTCGGCAAATAATAATTAACTTACAATTTCATGGCTGCAAAACGTGCCAAAGTAGTTGGGAAAGGGCATGTTCACCACTGTGTTACATCACCTTTTCTTTTAACAACACTCAATAAACGTTTGGGAACTGAGGAAACTAATTGTTGAAGCTTTGAAAGTGGAATTCTTTCCCATTCTTATTTGATGTAGAGCTTCAGTCGTTCAACAGTCCGGGGTCTCCGCTGTCGTATTTTACGCTTCATAATGCGCCACAAATTTTCAATAGGAGACAGGTCTGGACTGCAGGCGGGCCAGGAAAGTACCCGCACTCTTTTTTTACGAAGCCACGCTGTTGTAACACGTGCTGAATGTGGCTTGGCATTGTCTTGCTGAAATAAGCAGGGGCGTCCATGAAAAAGACGGCGCTTGGATGGCAGCATTTGTTGTTCCAAAACCTGTATGTACCTTTCAGCATTAATGGTGCCTTCACAGATGTGTAAGTTACCCATGCCTTGGGCACTAATGCACCCCCATACCATCACAGATGCTGGCTTTTGAACTTTGCGTCAATAACAGTCTGGATGGTTCGCCTCCCCTTTGGTCCGGATGACACCATGTGGAATATTTCCAAAAACAATTTGAAATGTGGACTCGTCAGACCACAGAACACTTTTCCACTTTGCATCAGTCCATCTTAGATGATCTTGGGCCCAGAGAAGCCGGCGCCGTTTCTGGATGTTGTTGATAAATGGCTTTCGTTTTGCATAGTAGAGCTTTAACTTGCACTTACAGATGTAGCGACAAACTGTATTTAGTGACAGTGGTTTTCTGAAGTGTTCCTGAGCCCATGTGGTGATATCCTTTAGAGATTGATGTCGTTTTTTGATACAGTAAGGGATCGAAGGTCACGGTCATTCAATGTTGGTTTCCGGCCATGTCGCTTACGTGGAGTGATTTCTCCAGATTCTCTGAACCTTTTGATGATATTATGGAGCGTAGATGTTGAAATCCCTAAATTTCTTGCAATGTCACTTTGAGAAAGGTTGTTCTTAAACTGTTTGACAATTTGCTCACACAGTTGTGGACAAAGGGGTGTACCTCGCCCCATCCTTTCTTGTGAAAGACTGAGCATTTTTTGGATGCTTTTTTTATACCCAATCATGGCACCCACCTGTTCCCAATTAGCATGCACACCTGTGGGATGTTCCAAATAAGTGGTTGATGATCATTCCTCAACTTTATCAGTATTTATTGCCCCCTTTCCCAACTTCTTTGTCACGTGTTGCTGGCATCAAATTCTAAAGTTAACGATTATTCGCAAAAAAACTAAAATGTTTATCAGTTTAAACATCAAATATGTTGTCTTTGTAGCATATTCAACTGAATATGGCTTGAAAAGGATTTACATATCATTGTATACCGTTTATATTTACATCTAACACAAATTCCCAACTCATGGAAACGGGGTTTGCAACACTGTTTTATTTTATTTCAATGGTGCAAAGTTTTATGCTTTTTAAAACAGTGTCTTTTCTGCGTACGTGTCTCTCAGCAGCACCTCCAGCTTGCTACTGCTCCTTTTCTCACGGCTGCTACTAATAAAGGCGACAGGTGATTAGATAACAAGGCCTACCTGGGCCATTTACGCACCTTGTCGCTGTCTTCGAGCCCGGTCCTGGCAACACCCCGTTTCGCGGCAGGCCCGCAGGCCACGCCCCCCCTCCACAGGGTCTTATTATGATTTTTTTTTTTTCTAAATGTAAAACACATGGGTTGAAAATGATTTACAAATCATTGTATACTGTTTATATTTACATCTAACACAATTTCCCAACTCATATGGAAACGGGGTTTGTAGATTTGACCATGTGTGGTTCTCTCTTTTGGCCTGCAAATGACATTTTGTTTGTGGCTTTTGGACCAAACAGCCAGGCGGCGCAACGAGTTCCATTCTAAAGACGGAGTCTGACTCACTGGGGAAAGCATCCGTCGCATGAATTCCTGAGTGCACACCAGTCCCAAAGTGAGACACAACATTAGCGACGTGTTAAGGAGCGGGCGATAAGAGGAATGCGTGTGACTCAGTGAGGTTTGATGTTTAACTCGGCGTTTGTTTAACCTCCTGTGAGTCCTGCATTGGTTAACCGCTCGTTAGCCACCACCTAACACCCCGGAGAAGGCAAAGTGCTCAACCCTCCTACGCTTATTTTTACATCCCGCTATCAGCCCGGCTCTGACAGCTAAATCAGTGGCCTCCCAGTAACTTGCGCTGTCGTCCACAGTTTAGATAGCCGGGGCTGCTTCGATGCAATCAAACCTGCCTATTGTCCCGGCCGTCGCCGTACGGGAGCGCGGCGGTGAAGCCGCCGCACAAAAGCATCCTCTGTACGCCACCGGGCTGCGGGATGAAAGGTCTACTCGGTGTTTGGTGACAGTTATTACCCTCGCCGCTGAAACCCAATACCTGTTGGCCCAGATAACATTATCTTATTGTGAGAGAGGCCGAGCCCCCCCCCCCGTCTGTAATCAGGACCCCCGCGCTCCTCCCCAGGTCGGATGCCACCACCCTCCCCCGCTTTGTTTCAACGCCATTCAGCCACGGAGGCACTTTGTAGACGTTGCTAAGCAAACAGGAGCCGCCGCAACATTTTTATGCATGGTTACGACTCGAGAAAGAGATATTTAGAGGGGACCTTTGGACCACTGGCGTCCAAAGTCCACATTTTTTCTTGTGTGCGTAAAACTTTGGACGTGCAAAACTGGCGGTTTGGTGATGCAACCGTAGCATGTGTCCCTCGTCGCATGCTACGGTTAGGCACTAGTGCAGGGGTCGGCGAGCCGCATGCAGCTCTTTGATCACTCTGATGTGGCTCAGCTGCATACACCATTTTTTCGGGAGGTTTCCGGATTTCAATGCCTCTCCCTGAAATCTCCTGAGGATAATAGGGATGCACCGATTAATCGGTAACCGAATATATTCGGCCGAATATGGCAAAAAAAGCCACATTCGGCCTTTGGTGGAATGATAAATAAATGATAAATGGGTTGTACTTGTATAGCGCTTTTCTACCTTCAAGGTACTCAAAGCTCTCACTGGATCGGTTCGACCGGAATGAGAATCAGCACCTCCAAGTCAGAGTCCGTGGTTCTCTCCCGGAAAAGGGTGGAGTGCCATCTCCGGGTTGGGGAGGAGACCCTGCCCCAAGTGGAGGAGTTCAAGTACCTAGGTGTGTTGTTCACGAGTGGGGGAAGAGTGGATCGTGAGATCGACAGGCGGATCGGTGCGGCGTCTTCAGTATTGCGGACGTTGTACCGATCTGTTGTGGTGAAGAAGGAGCTGAGCCGGAAGGCAAAGCCCTCAATTTACCGGTCGATCTACGTTCCCATCCTCACCTATGGTCATGAGCTTTGGGTCATGACCGAAAGGACAAGATCACGGGTACAAGCGTCCGAAATGAGCTTCCTCCATCTGGCTCTCCCTTAGAGATAGGGTGAGGAGCTCTGCCATCCGAGAGGAACTCAAAATAAAGCCGCTGATCCTCCACATCGAGAGAAGCCAGATGAGGCGGTTCGGGCATCTGGTCAGGATGCCACCCGAACGCCTCCCGAGGGAGGTGTGTCAGGCACGTCCAACCGGTAGGAGGCCACGGGGAAGACCCAAGACAAGTTGGGGCTGACTATGTCTCCCGGCTGGTCTGGGAACGCCTCGGGATCCCCCGGGAGGAGCTGGACGAAGTGGCTGGGGAGAGGGAAGTCCGGGCTTCCCTGCTTTGGCTGCTGCCCCCGCGACCCGACCTCGGATAAGCGGAAGAAGATGGATAGATGGATTTATCGTCAAGCTAAATTTGTGTTAGCAGCCCAGGGCTAATTAGAAGTATTTATGTATTCAAATAAGCGATCATGTAATAACAGAGAGGCCGAAATGATTGTGTTTCCTCCATCGGTGGAATAATTGAGAGGAATTAAGAGTGAAGCCACATTGAGGAGCCAGATGAGGCAATTCGGTCCCTTAGATGCCTCCAGAGGGAAGTATTGAGGGCACCGGTAAGAAGCCGTGGGTTTCACAATCGTCTCTTTGAATGAATGCAAAATACTTCTGGCTGCTAATTTGCTGCAAAAACGTGAACTTTTATGTACAACAAGTGATGAAAAGTCCATTGTTCTTGGCTTCGATGGCAACAGGAGTGTGAGCGGCTGAAAGGCGCCCACTAGTGGTGAGTATAAGGAAAGGCAAGGGGGAGTTACAGACACATCCTCTTACACGGTTAAATCGGGCAAGGCAGAAGTGCAAGAATCACGTGTGGAAAAAAAAAAAAAAAATCCAACGGAGGAGGTTCCTGTTTCACACACTTTTTTTTTAAACACACGCTGATCGAAATACAGACAAAATTTTTTTTACACACAGACAAATCATAATACCGACAGAAATATATACATATACATATATATATATATATATATATATATATATATATATATATTTTACACCCAGACAATTTAAAATACACACACGCAGATCTTGATTTGCAAATCATTTTGCTACAATACTTCCATAACCACCCACCTGTAGCCATTTGCAGCAACTAGTGTATATCTTTTAAAACAGGGGTGGCCACACTTTTTCTGCAGGCGAGCTACTTCTCAATTGACCAACTCGAGGGGATCTACCTCATTTATATATATCATTTATATTTATTTATTTATGAAAGAGACATTTTTGTAAACAAGTTAAATGTGTTTAATGATAATACAAGCATGTGTAACACATATAGATGTATTTCTTTCACGAAGACAAGAATATAACTTGGTGTATTACCTGATTCTGATGACTTGCATTGATTGGAATCAGACAGTAATGATGATAACGCCCACATTTTCAAATGGAGGAGAAAAAAAGTTGTCCTTTCTGTACAATACCACATGAAAGTGGTTGCTTTTTGGCATCTAATTCATCCAGCTTCCATACACTTTACAAGAAAAACATTGGCGGCAAATTCCGTAGCTTGCTTGATTGACATTCACGGCACCCGAGGGTCTTGTGAGATGACGCTGGCTGCTGCCAGTTCATTATTATGAAAAAATGACAGAGAGGAAGGCCAGAAACACTTTTTATTTCAACAGACTTTCGCGCCGTCCCTTCCGTCAAAACTCTAAAGGCCGACTGCACATTTCCTATCTTCACAATAAAAGCCCTGCTTCATGCTGCCTGCGCTAACAAAATAAGAGTCTCGGAAAGCTGGCGTGCACATCACTTGTGCACGCCAGCTTTCTGAGGGATCGCTTGTGCACGCCCGTTTTCCGAGACTCTGTATTTAGTTAGCGCAGGCAGCATGAAGCAGGGCTTTTATTGTGAAGATAGGAAATGTGCAGTCGGCCTTTAGAGTTTTGACGGAAGGTACGGCGCGAGAGTCTGTCGAAATAAAAAGTGTTTCTCGCCTTCCTCTCGGTCATATTTAATAATAATGATCTTGCAGCAGCCAGCGTCATCTCACAAGACCCTCCGGTACCTTGAATGTCATTTAAGTGACGTCTTGGTGAAGATTGATGATCACTCATTTTTAGGTCTATTTTTTTTAAAAGCCTGGCTGGAGATGGACTGACACACCCCCCGCGGTCGACTGGTAGCTCGCCATCGACGTAATGGGCACCCCTGTTTTAAAACATGCGATGTACATCCATCTAAGCCAGTGTTTTTCATCCTTTTTTGAGTCAAGGCACATTTTTGGCGTTGAAAAAATCCAGAGGCACACAATCAGCAGAAATTATTAAAAAAAAACACAACTCAGTTGACAGTCTCTTTAAGAGTCGTTGGATATGACTTTAAAGCATAACCAAGCATGCATCACTATAGCTCTTGTCTCAAAGTAGGTGCTCTGTCACCACTTGTCACATTCTGCCGTGACTTATTTGTACTTTTTTGCGGTTTTCCTGTGTGTAGTGTTTTAATTCTTGTCTTGCGCTCCTATTTTGGTGGCTTTTTCCTGTAGCAGTTTCATGTCTTCCTTTGAGCGATATTTCCTGCATCTACTTTGTTTTAGAAATCAAGAATATTTCACTTATTTTTATGCTTCTTTGTGGTGACATTGTTAAAATGGTCATGTCATGTACGGATGTAAAGTATGGATGCCATCTTTGCTCCACTGTAAGTCTTTGTTGTCGTCCAGCATTATGTTTTTGTTTACTTTGTAGCCAGTTGAGTTTCAGTTTCGTTCTGCATAGCCTTCCCTAAGCTTCAATACCTTTTCTTAGGGGCACTCACCTTTTGTTTATTTTTGGCTTAAAGGGGAACATTATCACAATTTCAAAAGGGTTAAAAACAATAAAAATCAGTTCCCAGTGGCTTGTTCTATTTTATTAAGTTTTTTTTCAAAATTTTACACCTCCCGCAATATCCCTAAAAAAAGCTTTAAAGTTCTTGATTTTCGCTATTTGCGATGCGACTGTCCATTTCCCTGTGACGTCATACAGTGCTGCCAATACAAACAACATGGCGGTTACCACAGCAAGATATAGCGACATTAGCTCGGATTCAGACTCGGATTTCAGCGGCTTAAGCGATTCAACAGATTACGCATGTATTGAAACAGATGGTCGGCGTATGGAGGCAGATAGCGAAAACGAAATTGAAGAAGAAATTGAAGCTATTGTGCGACTAGCTATTGACGCTATTCGGCCATAGCATGGGTGTACCTAATGAAGTGGCCCATAGCATGGCTGTCTTATTAGCATCGCCGGTAAAATGTGCGGACCAAACGATCAGGACTTTCGCATCTTGTGACACTGGAGCAACTTAAATCCGTCGATTGCTAAGTGTTTGTTTCGCATTAAATGTAGGTATCTAGTTTCAAATGTACATACAGCTAGCGTAAATAGTATGTTAGCATCGATTAGCGTAGCATGATAGCATCGATTAGCTGGCAGTCATGCCGTGACCAAATATGTCTGATTAGCACATAAGTCAACAACATCAACAAAACTCACCTTTGTGATTTCGTTGACTTAATAGTTGCAAATGCATCTGCAGGTTATCCATACATCTCTGTGCCATGTCTGTCTTAGCATCGCCGGTCAAATGTGCAGACACTCTGGCAAATTCAATGGGGGTCTGGCGGCAGATTTCTTGCCAGTGGTGCAACTTGAATCCCTCCCTGTTAGTGTTGTTACACCCTCCGACAACACACCGACGAGGCATGATGTCTCCAAGGTTCCAAAAAATAGTCAAAAAAACGGAAAATAACAGAGCTGAGATGTGAAAATGAAAATGGCGGGTGTATTACCTCGGGGACGTCACGTTCTGATGTCATCGCTAAAAGACCGATAAACAGAAAGGCGTTTAATCTGCCAAAATTCACCCATTTAGAGTTCGGAAATCGGTTAAAAAAAATACATGGTCTTTTTTCTGCAACATCAAGGTATATATTGACGCTTGCATAGGTTTGGTGATAATGTTCCCCTTTAAGCATTAGACACCTTTTGACCTGCACACTGCCTCCCGCTGTTCCCAACATCTACAAAACAATTAGCAACCGGCGGCCACTTACTGATATGGAAGAGTTTTACACGGTTACTCTGCCGATCTCTAGACAGCACCGACACCCAACAACAACACATCATTAGCACACTATAATTACTGGTGTGCTAAAAATATTCTTAACCCAAATAGGTGAAATCAGATAATCTCCCACAGCACACCTGACTGTGTCGGCACAGTGGTTGAAAAACACTGATATCAGCATAGCACACAGCAATTCCAACCTAAAAGTGATCGCTCTAAACAGCAGAAAGAAGCAGCTTCTACGGAATTGTGAATGGCCACAGAATGCAGCGCTTAAAGGAGAACTGCACAATCATCATGAAAAACATGCATTTATTTTTCAATGCTTTCTAACTTGTAAATAAACGTAAATGTAAGTGTGCTTACAATTGAGCCAATGGGGTGTGCTCTATTTCGCCCAGAAAATCTAATAAATAACCATCCAAAAACGGCCAGCAGTACTCCATTTACATTTAGTGACTTGAATATTAACCAAGTATTAGTGATATTGTTATTTTACGAGTTAATGCAGACCAACTATGTATAGCACCAAGCTTGTGTGGCTATGTTGACATCATTGGTTGGTGAGCTGCTTTCTCAGGTCGGAACTCGTGGAATGTTATTCTAAATCATAAATAATGTCTCATCACCTGGATAGTAAAAGGATGAGGACGTAATCTGACAAGTTGGTACACTTTGACAGCCAATTTAGACCTGTCGACAAAAGACATTAAAAAACGATTGATTGTGGAATCAATCATTTTTTAATGTCTTTTTTAACACGAGGATTATGAGTCTGTCAGTTGGCATCCTAATGACAGCAGACTTAGTACAGTACGTGATATCGTATTATGCTTGTTGGCTCTCATGAAGTCTGCAGTGAGTAGTAATCAGTGTGGTTAAAAAAAAGCGAACGTTGTGATGCGTTATTGAAATTAAGGCTGGGCGATATGGCCTTTTTTTAATATCTCGATATTTTTAGGCCATGTCACGATACACGATATATATCTCCATATTTTGCCTTAGCCTTGAATGAACACTTGATGCATTTAATCACAGCAGTATGATGATTCTATGTGTCTACATTAAAACATTGTTCTTCATACTGCATTAATATATCCTACTTTTAAACTTTCATGCAGAGAGGGAAATCACAATTAAGTCAATTGACCAAAAGTGTATTAATTAAACAGTTATTAAGCAGTGGCAGAAACATTCATGTCACTTCCAAAACAGAAAGTGCAAGATTGTCAGAGACTTTTTAAATTGAGCTATGAGTGCACTTTTGTGTATGATGTCACTAAGATGACATATCAAAGCAACACTAAATTAAAGTGCAATTTTTGTACAGAACGCTACTACAATAGTTTAAAACACATAAAGTGCACTTTTGTGCATGATGTCACACAAGATTTTTCAATAACTGTCAAATAAAAATGAGCTGCCTAATAGAAAATCAAAACCTTGTGGTAGGTTCCTGCGGACGTTATCGCCTTCTGTTGTTGACTAGTTTTTTCTTACGGTGTTGATGTGGAAATGGTTGCCTCGGCATTTTGTTGGTGTGGCACCGAACGTAGATGTTGACATGCAGAGTTTCAAGCACTCTTCATTCTCTAGCGGGTGACTTTTCAAATGATGCTACCTATTAGCAGTAACAATACTTTTGCCCCACACTTGAAACATTTCGGTTGTCTGTTCGACATATTCCCACTTGAAGACAAACCACCGCCAGACGATGGATCCCCTGCTGTTTTTCTTGGGAATTAATTCTTCCTTCATTTGTTACCTTCTTTCTCTCGTATTACCACTCACACCACAGCTAATGTTACCCATGCCGCTACCTCTCTGCTCTGCGAGGGCGTGTACATATGTGACCTATGTAAGAAGGTGCGCTTGTTTTATGTCTCTGTGAGAAGGAGGGACAACAAAGAGTGAGAAGACCCGGTAGTGTAATCCCCGCAGCTAAAAGAAACTGCGTGAGAATGTACACTCGAATATCACGATTTAGTCATTTTCTATATTGCACAGAGACAAACCCGCGATATATATCGACTACATCGATATATCGCCCAGCCCTAATTGAAATTATTGCGTCCCGTTTACAATAAATGAGCAAAATACGTAAATATTACATGTTATTATAAATGGGTTGCCACAAAAGCTCCATTGTAAGCAGACTTTTTCCGCAATTGTTTATTATTCAAAATGCATTAAAAAAAAAAAGAGAAACATATGTGTGCCTGTCTTACATAAGGTTTGTGAATGGTAGGCAATATTCCAAAAAAAGTGCAGGTCCCCTTTAAGCACATGACTACTTTCAATATATAATTTGTATATTTAAAGGAGGGCGTAACCAGGGCGTAACCTAGGACCAATTTCATGTGGATTGCGTGCGCACACTTTGATACATTTTGCTGGCGTGGGTACTTTTCTGGATTTTAAAGGCCTACTGAAATGCGATTTTCTTATTCAAACGGGGATAGCAGGTCCATTCTATGTGTCATATTTGATAATTTCGCAATACTGCCATATTTTTGCTGAAAGGATTTAGTAGAGAACATTGACGATAAAGTTCGCAACTTTTGGTCGCTAATAAAAAAGCCTTGCCTGTACCGGAAGTAGCAGACGATGTGCGCGTGACGTCACGGGTTGTAGGGCTCCTCACATCTGAACATTGTTTACAATCATGGCCACCAGCAGCTAGAACTATTCGGACCGAGAAAGCGACAATTTCCCCATTAATTTGAGCGAGGATGAAAGATTTTTGGATGAGGAAATTTAGAGTGAAGGCCTAGATGTTTTTAGACACATTTACTAGGATCATTCTGGTAAATCCCTTATCTGCCTATTGTGTTGCTAGTGTTTTAGTGAGTTAAAGTACCTTAAAGTCGGAGGGGTGTGGCCACGGGTGTTTTGACGCCAGAGTCTCTGAGAGAAGTCACAGCAGCTGCAGGAGGACGCTGGCTCCGCTGATCTACGGTAAGAGGCGACTTATTTCCACAATTTTCTCACCGAAAACTGCCGGTTGACATGTAGTCGGGAACCATGTTCGCTTGATCCATAGTAAAGCTTCACCTCCGGGTATTTTAAACAAGGAAACACCGTGTGTTTGTGTGGCTAAAGGCTAAAAGCTTCCCAACTCCATCTTTCTACTTTGACTTCTCCATTATTAATTGAACAAATTGCAAAAGATTCAGCAACACAGATGTCCAAAATACTGTGTAATTGCGCGATGAAAAGAGACGACTTTTAGCCGTAAGTGGTGCTGGGCTAATATGTCCCCTCCAACCAATAACGTCACAAACGCGTCATCATTCCACGACGTTTTCAACAGGAAACTGCGGGAAATTCAAAATTGTAATTTAGTAAACTAAACCGGCCGTATTTGCATGAGTTGCAATGTTAATATTTCATCATTGATATATAAACTATCAGACTGCGTGTTTGGTAGTAGTGGGTTTCATTAGGCCTTTAATGTACGTCTATTTTTAGTAGGAACGCCACGCTACTGTTGCTACATGAGGCCCCCGAGTTACGATGCATGCTACTGCACGGCGTTGTAACAACAAGCTATATTTACACAAAGTCCCGTTATAATGTGTCGCGCTTATAACTTCTCATGTTTATTCGTGGCAAGCCGACAAATAAAAGAGCGTGTGAAACACTGCTCTACAAAAGGATGAATAGTGACACCACAAACTCAACGTGAGTAAGGCGTGAGGAGAAATAGGAGGAGACGGCGGAGTCGTATCTTAGCCGAAGAAAGTGTCTGCCAGTCCCGTTTAGGGGGCTAAGAGGTTTAGCATGGCAAGCGCTAACCTGCTTTCCCGGCTGCAGCAGGCCTGATCAGATTAATATCACCCCCTGCTTCAGTAAAGGCTGAGTGTGTTGCGCAAAACACAACTCTGCGGTTTTTAATTAAAGCCCGGCGCCATAGAAACGGCGCTGAAAAAGTACTAGATTGGTGTTTATTGTAGGTTCACCCTCCGGTGCACTTTGAACTTTCCCGGGGTTTCTGTGCCAAGAGTTGCATGACGACCGGATGACAGATGACAGTTAAGTCGCTCTCGGTCGCCATAGAAACCGCCGTGGTGTCGGAGTTGTGTGGAACCCCGACATCACAAGAGGGAAGAGGAGCGCCCGTCTCGTGCTCCAGTGGCTCACTTCCTCTACTTGACCCACACTAAAGTGTGAACAGGAAGCTCTGCACTACAGCACACAGCCTTTCTTCTAACAGGATATCATGATTAAGTCGTCATCTGAGGACTAACACCGCATTAAACTGTCTTATGGCTGAAAGAACAAATACTACTTTTATGTCAGGGTACAAGTAAAAACATCAGGAATCTTATTGTGTATCATCTTGCACAATTACGTACAGGGTTTCATTTTTAGTTACCCTATTTTCCGGACAATTGAGCAGGAAAGTACAAAACTTTTAGAAAAAACATATATTTTTCCACATATCAGCCACACCAGACTATAAATGGCAGATTCATAGGCTGTCAAATGAGTTATTTACATATTTGTAAATGTTTATTTACATACTTTAATTGTTTACAAATGGTGTCTGTAACACGGCAGTAAAACGGCTGATCAAACAAAACAGAAGTCATCGTCATGGACCCACTAGCTGCGGAAGCTAGCTCTCCAATCAATAACTTTACTCTGACATCTTGGTGAAATAACAAAACTAAAACAATACACAAAGAATGCCATTGTAAGTTAATAATGCTAACAAAGACACTTCTAAACGTCTTAGCATGTTAGCTAGTGCAGTGGTCCCCAAATTGTTTTATTTATTTTTAAATGATTATTATTTTAATCGTCCTTTCTAGCCAATCCATCAATCCATTTTCTACCGGTTGTTACTCTCGGGGTCTCCTCGCCGCTGAGGCAAATCATATTGTCTAAAAATGCATTTTTCCGTCGATAACGTGATGTCACGTCACGAAATCGTTGGGGAAACGTAAAATAGACTCTGAGTCTTTGAACATCAGTGAACATATGACTTTTTGTTCAGTGTAAGGAAAAGGTAGTTTGTCTAATCTGCTATATATATATATATATATATATATATATATATATATATATATATATATATATATATATATATATAGATTACACATACAGTATACATACAATATATATGTATAAACATACATATATACACATATATATATAAACATACATATACACGCATACATATATATATATATATATATATATATATAAATAGAGGTGGCGACTTGTCCAGGGTGTACCCTGCCTTCCGCCGGATTGTAGCTGAGATAGGCGCCAGCGCCCCCCGTGACCCCAAAAGGGAATAAGCGGTAGGAAATGGATGGATAGAAATATATACATATATATAGACACACACACATACATACATACATACATACATACATTCATACACACACACACACACACACACACACACACACACACACACACACACACACACACATATACATAATCATAGATATATATATAGCCCGGCCCCGGTAACATTTTTTTAACCCAATGCGGCCCCCGGGTCAGAAAGTGTGGGGACCCCTGAGCTAGTGCTAACGACGCTACCTTCATTAAATTACAATAGCGCGTACAAATATGTATGAAAACTCTCCTACAGTCATCGCACATGGGACGGTTCAGTTAGAATCGTTTTAGTTCTATTGTAAAACCTACAAACGCAGAGAATGTCATTGTGGCTTGTGCAGCCCTTTGAGACACTTGTGATTTAGGGCTATATAAGTAAACATTGATTGATTGATTGATTGATTGATAAACATTGCTTGGAGTGATGAATGAAGAATCCATTCGAGTAGAAACGCTATGGTCAGCTACAAGACGGAAAAAAAAACTTCTACTTCCGGTTGGAAGCTCAGTCTAAACAGACAAACAATGCAGCACCTGCAGTGAGCAAACTAGTCCAAAAGATGGTGCCATCGCACAAAAAAATAACACTTATTCAATGTATTTGCCTGTTTGTTTTTTAACTGTTTGCATTATTGCCGTCAGCGAACCAATTGGCCGCACCGTTTCATGAGCCGCAGGCTTCAAAGCGTAGAAAAAATAGAGCGCAGCCTTGACTTGTGTTGAACGTATATGGCCAATAAAGCAGTTTCTGATATTGATAAAGAAGGCCAACCGGGTCAACTCCAGGCCTTCACGTAACAATCCATAAGTGTTGCTCCATGGCAACAATGCATCAGGTCACGAAAGCGGAGACAATTTGCAACTTGTGCGTTTGCAACACGTGCTGTTATGAAAGCCGCAAACAGTGTTATCAGCGAGGAGCGCGTTGCTAGGCGACACAGACTTTATCCTGTGTAGTAGAATCTAGTGTGTGTGTGTGTGTGTGTGTGTGTGTGTGTGTGTGTGTGTGTGTTGCAACTTCACAAACTAAAAAGTTGTCACACGAGCTAACGGCTGGAGCGAGGCACGGACGAGACCTTACCCGCGGGTTTAGTGACGACGGCGGACTCCTTCACGTGCGCGCCTGCCTTCGTCCTAAGTCCATTAGAGAGCGCAGAGCAGGTGTGTCGACAACACAGGTATCCTCGGCAGTGGCCGGGGCATGTGAGCTCTCGCCGAGGCTAAATATGGCTTTGTGCGAACACGGGCTGGAGGCTGATCAAAGCTCTGATGTCATTGGGGGCGGAGCCTGCGGGTCAGGTGTCTGCCGGGAAGGCAAACAGCCTAAGTCCAATGTGTGGCTTCAAGTGTGCTTGTAGATATGCAAGCTAGAACAGGAACATGGTGCACCGCCTCCGTGCAGATAATAATCCTAAAGAGAAGTACAAACGATAACAGTATAGACGAGGAGTAGCTATACCGCAGTTTCAAGAGGCCAAGGGCTCAGGGGCCGGACATGGAAACGCGTATGTTTCGTCAGAAAGTGCCTCCGCGGGTTATATTTCTTTCAGACTGCTTTTACTTAATTGCTAAGTAAACACATCGGCTTTCAAACTGCACTGTCAATAAAGCCATCAGTCTGCCCTCGCTACTTGTTTCCTGCGTGTGCAGCTAGTTAACATAATTATTTTGCTTCGTTTCAAGTTCGTAAGACTAAAAATGTAAACACAAAATGAACGTCCATTGTGTATTTTGCATAGATAAAGTAAAAAGTTTAGTGTTGGGGTGCACACTTTTTCTGGGCGAGCTACTTTTTAAATTGATCAAGTCGATCATATATATATGTATATATATATATATATCCATCCATCTTCTTCTGCTTATCCGAGGTCGGGTCGCGGGGGCAGCAGCCTAAGCAGGGAAGCCCAGACTTCCCTTTCCCCAGCCACTTCGTCTAGCTCTTCCCGGGGGATCCCGAGGCGTTCCCAGGCCAGCCGGGAGACATAGTCTTCCCAACGTGTCCTGGGTCTTCCCCGTGGCCTCCTACCGGTTGGACGTGCCCTAAACACCTCCCTCGGGATGCGTTCGGGTGGCATCCTGACCAGATGCCCGAACCACCTCATCTGGCTCCTCTCCATGTGGAGGAGCAGCGGCTTTACTTTGAGTTCCTCCCGGATGGCAGAGCTTCTCACCCTATCTCTAAGGGAGAGACCTAAACTCATTTCGGCCGCTTGTACCCGTGATCTTATCCTTTCGGTCATGACCCAAAGCTCATGACCATAGGTGAGGATGGGAACGTAGATCGACCGGTAAATTGAGAGCTTTGCCTTCCGGCTCAGCTCCTTCTTCACCACAACGGATCGGTACAACGTCCGCATTACTGAAGACGCCGCACCGATCCGCCTGTCGATCTCACGATCCACTCTTCCCTCACTCGTGAACAAGACTCCTAGGTACTTGAACTCCTCCACTTGGGGCAGGGTCTCCTTCCCAACCCGGAGATGGCACTCCACCCTTTTCCGGGAGAGAACCATGGACTCGGACTTGGAGGTGCTGATTCTCAATCCGGCCGCTTCACACTCGGCTGCGAATTGATCCAGTGAGAGCTGAAGATCCCGGCCAGATGAAGCCATCAGGACCACATCATCTGCAAAAAGCAGAGACCTATATATATATATATATATATATATATATATATATTTATATATATATATATATTTATATATATATATATATATATGGGGTGTAACGGTACACAACATTTTTGGTTCGGTACGTACCTCTGTATAGAGGTCACGGTTCGGTTCATTTTCAGTACAGTAAGAAAACAACAAAATATAAATTTTTGGGATATTTATTTACCAGATTTGTAAACTGTACACACAGGGTCCATTGCCAGGGTTAATGCGGTCAACATATATAAAATAAAAACTAAATAAGATAAGGCTCAGAATGGTTTCTTAACAAAACCTTTCTACATATAAAGTGCTTGTTTGAATTGATTGATTGAGACTTTTATTAGTAGATTGCACAGTACAGTACATATTCAGTACATCCATCCATTTTCTACCGCTTATTCCCTTTTGGGGTGGCGGGGGGCGCTGGCGCCTATCTCAGCTACAATCGGGCAGAAGGCGGGGTACACCCTGGACAAGTCACCACCTCATCGCAGGGCCAACACAGATAGACAGACAACATTCACACACTAGGGACCATTTAGTGTTGCCAATCAACCTATCCCCAGGTGCATGTCTTTGGAAGTGGGAGGAAGCCGGAGTACCCGGAGGGAACCCACATATTCACGGGGAGAACATGCAAACTCCACACAGAATGATCCCGAGCCTGGATTTGAACCCAGGACTGCAGGAACTTCTTATTGTGAGGCAGACGCACTAACCCCTCTGCCACCAATTCAGTACAATTGACCACTAAATGCAAACACCCCAATAAGTTCTTCAACTTCTTTAAGTCTGTGTCCACGTACATATGGACTAAATCTGCTGCTATAAAAACATTTGTTATTGCTCCAGCCCTGCCTGAATCGCCGAGGAGAGGCTTCTTGAATGCGATGGTGACGCTTCAAATGGGTTAGCATGTTATGAGTAGCGTATATGTGTGTGTGTGTGTGGCCCTTTAATATGTGACAGCATGTGAGGTGAGTGTGTGAGCGAGCGAGGGGAGGGAGCAGTAGGTGAGTGCGGGAGTGGCTAGTGTTTTGTTGGATTGGCTGTGTGCAAGACCTCAATAAAGCCACGATTTGCAACTAATCGCTGGACTCTCCATTTACCCTGGAGTCCGGAACTGTGGAGACCCACTGCCGGGTAGAGTGAAGGGTGTTGCCCCCGTGAATACATCAGCCCTGGAGGAGTGTCTCCTCGACTACGGTTTGGGAGCAGGAAAGATGCAACACATATTTGACGTGTTGTCAGAAGCAGCTGCAGAACAATCTCGGCAAACCTCCGTCTTTCATTGTTGTATCGCGCAGCCAAAGTGTTCCCAAACGGGAGATCTTAACAAGACAGGAGGGTCTTAAATCTCTGGCTTTTATATGTTGTCCTAGCCCGGTTGCTGCTAGCATGTGTACTCATTCGGTACACCTCCGAACCAAACCGAAACGGTTCAATACAAATACACATACCGTTACACCCCTAATATATATATATATACATATATATATATTTCTTTATTCATCAAAGAGACATTTTGTTAACAAGTTAAATGTGTTAAGTGATAATACAAGCTTGTTTAACACATAGATTCCTTTCTTTCATGAAGACTAGAATATACAGTCGTGGTCAAAAGTTTACATACACTTGTAAAGAACATAATGTCATGGCTGTCTTGAGTTTCCAATCATTTCTACAACTCTTATTTTTTTGTGATAGAGTGATTGGAGCACACACGAAAAACATTCATGCAATTTGGTTCTTTTATGAATTTATTATGGGTCTACTGAAAATGTGACCAAATGTGCTGGGTCAAAGGTATACATAAAGAAGCAATGTTAATATTTGGTTACATGTCCCTTGGCAAGTTTCACTGCAATAAGGTGCTTTTGGTTGCCATCCACAAGCTTCTGCTTGAATTGTTGACCTCTCCTTTTGACATCACATGGACAAAGATAATACTTTCTGCAGGAAAGTTATGTGGTCAGATAAAACACATATTTAAATGTTTGCCCACAATATCCAGCAATTTGTTTGGAGGAGAAAGTGTGAGGTGTTTAATCCCAGGACCACTAAGCCTACCGTCAAGCATGGTGGTGGTAGTATTATGCTCTGGGCCTGTATTGCTGCCAATGGAACTGGTGCTTTACAGATAGTAAACGGGACAATAAAAAAGGAGGATTACCTCCAAATTCTTCATCAGCCCGGAGGATGGGTGTTCCAACAGGGCAATGACCCCAAACACACGTCAAAAGTGGTAAAGGAATGGCTAAAACAGGCTAAAATTAAGGATTTAGAATGGCCCTTCCCAAAGTCCTGACTTAAACGTGTGGACAATGCTGAAGAAACAAGTCCATGTCAGAAAACCAACACATTTAGCTGAGCTGCACCAATTTTGTCAAGAGTAATAGTCATAAATTTAACCAGAAGCTTGTGGATGGCTACCAAAAGCGCTTTGTAGCAGTGAAACTTGCCAGGAGACATGTTAGCAAATATTAACGTTGCTGTATGTATACTTTCGACCCAGCACATTTGCTCACATCTTCATAAAAGAACCAAACTTCATGAATGTTTTTTGTGACCAACAAGTATGTGCTCCAATCACTCTATCACAAAAAAATAAGAGTTGTAGGAATGATTGTAAACTCAAGACAGCCATGACATTATGGGGTTTACAAGTGTATGTAAGCTTTTGAGCACAACTGTAAGTTGGTGTATTACCTGATTCTGATGACTGGCATTGATTGGAATCAGACAGTAATGATGATAACGTCCAAATTTTTTAATGGAGGAGAAAAAAAGTCCTCCTTTATGTCCACTACCACATGAAAGTGGTTGGTTTTTAGTATCTTATTTGTCCAGCTTCCACACTCGTTTTTATACAGTTTACAAGAAATACAATGGGGGCAAACATGCTAGCTTGTGCACGCCAGCTTTCTGAGACTCTTATTTTTCAGCGTAGGCAGGATGAAGCAGGGCTTTTATTGTGAAGACAGGAACACACAGGAACTGGTCTTTAGAGTTTTGACGGCAGGTACGGTGCGAGAGTCTGTTGAAATAAAAAGCCTTCCTGTCGGTCATTTTTTCTTAATAATGAGCTCGTAGAAGCCAGCGTCATCTCACAAGACCCTCGGGTGCCGGGAATGTCAACCAAGTGACCAAAATAACGTCTTGGTGAAGATTGTTGATCGCAAATTTTTTAGGTCTATTTTTTTTTTTTTAACACCTGGCTGGCGATCCCCATCGACCGGTAGCTCGCGATTGACGTATTTGTTAATATATTTACACAATAAACCACAAATGTTTACACGTATAAAAATTACACAACATTCACACACCTAACGTTGTATGTGACTGTGGAGAGGGGCGTGACCTGCGGGCCTCGAAGACAGTGACAGGTGAGTGGATGGCCCAGGTGGGCATTGTTATTTAATCACCTGTCGCACTTTATTAGCAGCAACCAGATTGAGACACGTAGTGGGAGTATGAGTGGGACCCAGAGAGAAAGACACAAACAAAAAGATGTTTTGCTTTAAGCAAATGCCTCTCCACAATTATGAAAATAAAACAGTGTTGTACCCTGATATCCGGGGTCTCGTGGCAGTGTGTGGTGGTCCGAGGAACCCACTAGAAGGCAACCTCGACAGTTACTTATCAATATTAGCATAGTCGCCCTCTACTGGTCAAATTTAGTATGTCTAGTATGTTCACTATTTTATTTAAGGAAAAACTTGCAATAAGAAATATATGTTTAATGTACCCTAAACTTTTTGGTTAAAATAAAGCCAATAATGACATTTTTTGTGGTTTCCTTTATTTAGAAAAGTACGGAAAATTACCGAAACCTTTTACAGCTTGTCCCTCATAACAATAGAATGATAAATGGAACAATATGTTACTGAATATGTCAGCAGACTAATTAAGAGTCTTTGTTTGTTTACTTACTACTAAAAGACAAGTTGTCTAGTATATTCACTATTTTATGTAAGGACAAACTTGCAATAACAAACATATTTTTAATGTTCCCTAAGATTTGTTGTTCAAATAAAGCCAATAATGACATTCTTTGTGGTCCCGTTTGTTTAAAAAAGTACGGAAAAGTAACGAAAAGTACCAAAACTTTTTACAGCTTGTCCCTCATAACAATATGATAAATGGCACAATATGTCTCTGCATATGTCAGCAGACTAATTAGGAGTATTTGTTTGTTTACTTACTACTAAAACACAAGTTGTCTAGTATCCATCCATCCATCCATTTCCTACCGCTTATTCCCTTTCGGGGTCGCGGGGGGCGCTGGCGCCTATCTCAGCTACAATCGGGCGGAAGGCAGGGTACACCCTGGACAAGTCGCCACCTCATCGCAGGGCCAACACAGATAGACAGACAACATTCACACTCACATTCACACACTAGGGACCATTTAGTGTTGCCAATCAACCTATCCCCAGGTGCATGTCTTTGGAGGTGGGAGGAAGCCGGAGTACCCGGAGTATGTTCGCTATTTTATTTAAGAACAAACTTGCAATAATAAACATATTTTTAATGTACCCTAAGATTTTTTTGTTCAAATAAAGCCAATAATTACATTTTTTATGGTCCCCTTTATTTACAAAAGTACCGAAAAGTACCAAAATATTGGTATCGGGACAACACCAGTTCAAAGTGCAATAAAAAAGTAGCAACTTATAGTCTGGAATCTAGGGTAAATCATCTGAACTGTACTGCTTGTGGAACTTGGAGAAAAGCCATGGCTTCATTGACGCATCACCTGACCTTCAAAAAAGTCAATATTTTGGATTTAGGTCTGCGCACTTTGTTCCCAGGCAGAGGCTCTGTGGGCATCCTTTAAAGATGGCGGCCACATTCCACTCCTAACTGGGCTCCCTGTCAACTGTTCGACACCGCGCGACTAGAACCTGCGAGGCTCTAATGCTCCCCATTCTATCGCAAATAGGACGTAATTACAAGGCTGACACGGCGCCGCTCCTCCATCATGGTTAAATTAGGGGGTTGGCGAGGACGAGAAATTGGTCGGGTTGTGCGCGGAGCCGCCGGAATTCTGGCGGTAATTTACAGGAGTCGGAAGGCGAGGCCCCAACGCTCCCTTTCTCACTCATGGAAGTACACTTTTGTGTCTCGCAGAACACACACGCCGACTAATAAGGACCATTGTGTCCGTCTTCTGGATATGAAGAAGGGCGTCAAAAGTGTGTGTGTGTGTGTGTGTGTGTGTGTGTGTGTGTGTGTGTGTGTGTGTGTGTAGGTCAAGGGAGGGCAAATGAATAAGCCCAATGATGTTTCCTCTTTCACGTGTGCACATCCTCTTACTGCAACAACTCTAATGGCAACTGAAGCAGTGTTTTTTATTTTTAAGGTTTTGTTTTTTTTCAGACATTTTGAATTAGTCTTTGGAGGTGGCGACTTGTCCAGGGTGTGCACAGCCTTCCACCTAAATGCAGCTGATATGGGCTCCAGCACCCCGTATGGGACAAGCGGTAGAAAAACGGAAGGATGGATGGATTTTGAATTAGTGAACAGTTCTTAGTTGGGGTGTAACGGTACACAAACATTTTGGTTCGGTACGTACCTCGGTTCAGAGGTCACGGTTCGGTTCATTTTCGGTACAGTAAGAAAACAACAAAATATACATTTTTGGGGTGTTTTATTTCCCTAATTTGTAAACCATGGCTTTATCCTTTTAACAATCGGAACACTAAAATAATTCTGCCCACGTCAATCAACATTAAACTGCCTCAACTTGTTGCTCAGATTAAATAAAATGACAAAACTTTTCTTCTACATATAAAAAGTGCAACATTAAACAGTTTCAAGTCAACTCATCATGCTTAATTTATCACAGCATTTGGGAAGCCTGTAGTTGATTTTTATTATGTAAATGTTATATGTTTTATCAACATGTGATAGCAGGGACCCTGCCATTCAAAGGTTTCTGTCCATAAAACACACACACACACACACACACACCGCAAAATGAGCTAACGTTACGCTAAAAGCTAATTAACCTTCACCTCAAGCCAGAACTGCGAGCGGGCTGAGCTGTATTTTAAGTTTCTAGAGGGTCAACGGGCTCATAGTGATGTTAGTAGTAGTTGACTGGGAGGTGTTTATTATCATTTGGGGAGAGTACGCTCCACTATGCTCACCTGCTAAACACCTATCTGACTGACGCTGAAGCATTGACTACATGCGCTCTGAATACGCACTGCTGATTGGCTGTTAGCGCTAGATATGTAACCAATCAGATGGTTGTGTGGGTGGGACAATGCTGGGTGCTGAGACAGAGGCAGAAGAAGCAAAGCAGCTTGTTAAGACTTTAGCTTAAAAACTTGTTCGGTACACCCCCGTACCGAACCAAAAGCCCCGTACCAAAACGGTTCAATACAATAACACGTACCGTTACACCCCTAGTTCTTAGTAATCCGATTAAGAGGTTCATTTAGCCTACTGTTGTGTATCTTGTACCTGTTTTGTACCACACCTCTGATCACAGAATCATCACAAGCTCGCTTTGAAACTTTTAGCAGGAAGCATCGAGAAAGTCATTTTTTTTAACTTCAGGTGGGATTGGAAAATCCATATAACACGTCACAGACGACGTCACGCTAACATCACGTGACACCTCTGGTGAAGGCTGCAGAAGCAAGGTAGCCCAAACTTGTCAGGTACAAAACTTTACATTACTAGCCTATATAAATGAAGCATTTATAAATAAAAAAGTTTCTTAGTAATCGATTGCAATGATTCATTTGATCGGGAAAAAAGCTTTGATTTACATTCTGTTGCATCGATTAATTGATTTAAGGTAACGAGTGAAATCGGATCAAGTCCGGATTGCGTGGAGTGCCCGGAACTTTGAATATGTTTGCGTACAACGCCACATTTTGATTGGCCCGCCATGTCATTTAATGTAGTGCAGCAACATCATTTTATGTGCCACATCATTTCACGTGGATCCACCATCTCATTTTATATGCCACATAAATCCGCCACTTCAATTAAGTTGCCCGCCACTACATTTTATTTGGTCCGCTAAATAATGAATATCATTTTTTAAGGTGAGCTACATCATTCAAACCTCGTGTAATGTTCATATTGTTGTTAAAATACTGAACAGATGTTTTTTGGGATAAGGTAAACATCTGTTCAGTATTTATAGTGGCCTGCCACATTATTTAAGGGGATCGTCACTTCATGTATGTGGTCCGCAATGTTATTAATTGTGGTCCATCACGTCATTTAATATGGTTCCGCCTCATCATTTTATTTGGTCCGCCATATTATTTTGAGTGGTGCGCCAGCCACATCATTTCTGTGTTGTATCGAATAATTAGAAGCGGCCTGCCACGTCCTTTGACATGATCGGCCAGATTAAGTGGAAAGTCACTTCACTATTGTGGTCTGCAATGTTATTTATCATGGCCCATCTCGTCATTTAATATCAATCCGCCGCAAAATTCTATGTGGCCTGTCGCGTTAATTTGAGTGGCACGCCATGTAATTTAATGTAGTCTGCCACATTATTTTTAGTGACCCGTCACCTCACTTATGTGATGCATCACATCACTTTACGTGGCCTGCCACATCATTTATGTGTTCCATCAATTATTTAAGTGGATTGTCAATTCACTTATGTGGTCGGCCATATTATTTTGAGTGGTTCGCCACACCATTAATGTGTTCCATCAAGTAATTAAAGTGGCCTGCCACATTATTTAAGGGGATCGTCACTTCATGAATGTGGTCCGCAATGTTATTTTATATGGTTCCGCCGCGTCATTCTATGTGGTCCGCATCATTATTTAGAGTGGTCCGCCACGTCATTTATGTGTTCCATCGAGTAATTTATTGTGGCCTGCCACATCCTTTGACATGATCGGCCCGATTAAGTGGAACGTCACTTAACTATTGTGGTCCGCAATGTTATTTATCATGGCCCATCTCGTCATTTAATATCGTTCCGCCGCAAAACTCTATATGACCTGTCGCATTAATTTGAGCGGCCCGCCATGTAATTTAATGTGCTTCCGCAACATCATTTTATGTAGTCCGCCGCTTTATTTTTAGTGACCTGTCACCTCACTTAAAGGTGTATGTGCATTCACTGAACCCTTCTTTAGTGAAAAATCAATATATTTTTTTCAAATTCAAGTCAAAGTTTTTTTTTTTTACCGTTGCACTAAATGAGCCAAGCGCAAATATCACCTTGTTCAAAGAACAAAACCAACACAGTGCATGAACTCACAACAAATTACACACCAACAAATCAGTGTGACTTCTGCTGTGGCCTTTTCCATAATACGCCGATATGGAGAAGTTTTATTTGCACGATGAGTCGGGTGTGTCTCAACCTCCGCGGCGGAGGGTCCGTCGAACCCCAGAGGCAGACTCACCGAATCCCAAGGGTTCAATCGAACCCAGGTTAAGAACCACTGTTCTAGTCCTTCACTCTCACTATCCTCATCCACGAATCTTTCATCCTCACTCAAATTGATGGGGAAATCGTCGCTTTCTCGGTCCGAATCGCTCTAGCTGCTGGTGGCCATGATTGTAAACAATGTTCAGATGAGAGGAGCTCCACAACCCGTGACGTCACGCGCACATCGTCTGCTACTTCCGGTACAGGCAAGGCTTTTTTATCAGCGACCAAAAGTTGCGAACTTTATCGTCGATGTTCTCTACTAAATCCTTTCAGCAAAAATATGGCAATATCGCGAAATGATCAAGTATGACACATAGAATGGACCTGCTATCCCCGTTTGGATAAGAAAATCTAATTTCAGTAGGCCTTTAAGGCTATAACATTAAATAGCAAAGTTGAGCCAGTTTATTAGGCACAGCGGCCATTAGTTTAAAACGGCTGCACCTGTTGAGTTGTACTGGAGGGGTTCCTAATATTCTGTCCCCCGGCCCCTAAACATGAATCGACTCTCAGTGCGGTTCCTATCAGCTTTATCGCTTAATCACCGCAATTATTTTCATCATAATTCACCCCGCGGCACGGAACCGAGATGAATGTTGAGGTTGTAAAAGACAATGAAGTATAAATAAAAATAAGTTAGTAACATGGCACCGGAAGTGAACTAGCTTAAAAACACAACAGCAGCTAATAGTTGAGTGACTTTAGAGACTTTGTGCTTCTTACCTGGAACGAGAGGACACTTAGACGTGTTCGGGCTGCATGTTAATCCAGTTGAATTAAACCTTTTGTTCCTGAAAGTTGTCCATTAAACAGATAACGGGACAAAAAAAAAAAAAGGTGTCCTGAGTGTCGACCGCACTTTTCCACGCAGTTGTTAGCGTCTCCCGGGACAACTTGGGGGCGGAGCCAGCACGAGGCGAACACCGGAAGACATGTTTTACAATCTCAACTTCCTCTTTTTTTTTCTCTTTTTTTTAAAATAAATTTATAACTAAAAAAAATCCGTTTTTCTGATGTTGGCAAACAGGCAATTTTTGGGTGAAAAAAAATCTCCGTTCATTTTGGACAATCGAGTGTCTTGAGAGATTTTCACAATAAACGCGCGCCGCATCCGGTATGTTTTTTTTTCACAGTTAAAGTTTAACGCCCGCAGCACATTTCGAAAGTGATCGCATTTTGTTTGAAATATGACTTGAATTGTGTTTGAATCATAAAAAACGATGCTATGTTTTCGTGGTGTTTTAACTAAGGCAATACAACTGAAAAGTTGGCCGTTTCTTTATTAAGGCAAGCGTATGGAGTTTACGGCACATTGGGGGAGGGATTTTCACAATAAGCATGGCTCACATCCGGTGGTGGATTTTTAATGATAAACAGGCGTTTTATAAAGTTTTAGTTCCTGTCAAATATGGCCTTATGGAGCTCGCAAGTAACTCTTTTACCGTTAATCAGTGTTGTACGGTTATACCCCGCTGGCCTAACATAACCAGAAATCATGATCATATTTAAAAATAAAAGTAATATTTCATTTACTTTCCCTAAATATCTAAACGTATTCATATTCTCTTCATGTCATATTATGCTCCTTCCAGCGCTGTTGTTTTGTTTGTTGTACTTTTTTGTTCTGTTCTTATATATATATATATATATAGATATAGATATAGATATAGATATAGATATAGATATAGATATATATATATATATATATATATATATATATATATAATCATCAGGAGATGACTGAGGGAACCCCTCATGAAACAGTTCTGTAGAGATGAAGTAGTCTTGTGATTTTTCCCACACACACATATATGAATGAATGAATGAATTATATTTATATAGCGCTTTTCTCAAGTGACTCAAAGCGCTTTACATAGTGAAACTCAATATCTAAGTTACATTTAAACCAGTGTGGGTGGCACTGGGAGCAGGTGGGTAAAGTGTCTTGCCCAAGGACACAACGGCAGTGACTAGGATGGCGGAAGCGGGAATCGAACCTGCAACCCTGAAGTTGCTGGCACGGCCACTCTACCAACCGAGCTATATGTAAACTTTATATGTATATATATATATATATATATATATATATATATATATATACATAAATGTTTTTATTTTTTATAAATGTCTAATGATAATGACAATGAGGGATTTTTAATCACTGCTATGTTGAAATTGTTACTAATATTGATACTATACTAAAAATTGTAATATTCTTTTTTTGTTTGACTGCATTTAGATTGTTTTGTGTCATGTTTTTGTGTCCTCTCATTTGCTCTGTGTATAGCTATTCTGAATGTTGCTGGGTCGGGTTTGGTTTTGGAATTGCATTATTTTGGTATTTTTGTGTATTTTTTTGTTGGATTGATTAATGAAAATAAAATACAAAATAAATTATATATATATATATATATATATATATATATATATATATATATATATATATATATATATACATGTCTTGATTGGATTATCCAGAGAATAGTGCTCAATACCGTGGTAGAGCGCAACAAAGCAATTGCAAAAGGACTGCCTACCCCCAGACTAAACGACTCTGAAACCAATAAGGAATGTAATTGTCGCAAGAAACCTGATTGCCCTCTCAACGGAGGGTGCTTACAGACATCAGTCGTTTACCAAGCAAAGGTAACACGCAAGGACATTAACACATCCGACACGTACGTAGGATTAACCGAAGGAGCGTTCAAAACAAGATGGAATAATCACAACGCCTCCTTTAGAAACCAGACATTGCGGAATTCTACAGAACTCAGCAAACACATTTGGAACCTCAAAGACAATAATGTTGAATATTCAATAACATGGCAAATTCTTGCATCCAGCACACCTTACAACAGTGGTAATAAAAGATGCAACCTATGCTTAAAAGAGAAACTGTTTATTATATATCATCCAGATCTATCATCCCTCAACAAGCGCAGTGAAATCATTTCAACATGCCACCACAGACGGGAACACCTCCTAGGTAACACATGAGCCAATCACCACACCCTACGCCTGCCTGTACCCACCCACTCTGTGCTCTATATAAACCATTGTATGTGAATGCTTCCATTAAAATCTCCTGATGATTGAGGGAACCCCTCATGAAACACTTCTGTAGAGATGAAGTAGTCTTGTGATTTTTCCCACACCTACATATATATATATATATATATATATATATATATATATATATATATATATATATATATATATATATATAGATTATGTGCCTTCCAGCGCTGTTGTTTTTAGGTTGTAAAGTTTTTATCCAATCAGAATTCAGCTATCTTATGTTGCCATGCTGTACCAAATCTGCCAGAGGCTTCAGAATCAACAATGCAGGCGTCTATGCACCGTAAGTGAACTGGCACATACAGTTGATAGACAGATGCAATAGCCAATCAGATGACGAGTTGTTGTCAGTAATCAAAGCTGCTCACACGGTCACTAAGGTGGCCACTATGTTTGACACATCAACTTAATGTGTATTATATTTATCCATGACAGCATTTTTGTTGTAAATTGTGAGGTGTTTCTGTTAAAATCATGATTGTTCGTACAAATGATGAGAGATGTGAACAAGAGCATGTATTGTCTCTATGTGATGATGTAAATGAAATGTGGTTGTATTGTATATTAACCTTCGTCTTGTGTTAGGGTCGGGACCGACCCGTTTTAGTTTTTAAATGCATAAAAACACCGCATACATTTATTTTTTTTTGCATCAACGCTTTTTGACTTTGTCAGGAACCTCTTTGTCAACAAAATAAAACATTTTAATTTTTTTCCCTAAATTATAAAATGCTCTGGTAGAAATTATGCCCTTGGTGTTGTTAGGGTCGGTTTCGACCCGGTTATAAAAATAAGATGATAAAGCAATGATAAGAGCCAAAAGTGAACACACTGACAGCCAGCTCCTCTCCCAATCATGTGAGCTTTAGTGGATTCTCATTTTACCTTGTTATCCTGTACAAAAACAATCAAAAGACGGACACTAAAAGTGTCACTTTTTGCCACTCTGATTTTGTTTTTTTGTTAGTTTTGGAACTAGTAATCTATTTCTCTTGGTTTCATTTGCTTGATTGGTTGTTTGTTTGATGTTGGATTTCTGTTGCTGAAAAAAAATACTTTTTAGCCTTTTTCTTGAAGTAAATATGTATGGGTCGAAATTGACCCGTAACACCATAGATGTTACGGGTCAAAATAAGGCCCTTTGGCCCAAACCAAAAATATTAAAACCAATATTTTCAAGGATAAGGAAGCCTAACAAGGTAACCAAGAGATGAGAATCAAATTGGATGATAGATAATTGTTTTTAGTGTATTTTACAGCTGATTTAAAACATGGGTCAAAACAGACGCGTTAACATAAGAGATGCTAACAGAAAGTTAACACAAGAGGAAGGTTAAGTATGTGTCCATGAAAGGGTATTTTATGACTTTTCTTAATTAGATTATGTAATATGGTATGATTTTATTGTCGTAATTGTATTGCATGTTTTTTGTATCCCTTTAATTTAGGAAGCCAGGGACTGCAGATGGAAATGAGCTATTTAGCTATAATCTGTTACAAAACATATCTGTATTTGAGCTTAATGATTCTGTGCATTGTCTCTTCAAATAAAGACTAAACTAAACTAAAGTAGTCAGGCCTTCTATCTGGCCCAAGGCAGATATATTGGGATGTTATAAGCCAGGAAACATAACAACTCCATTACCCAGCATGCCGCAGTAGTGAAGAGCATGCCCGTATGTTTTCGATGAGCATGCTGTGGAGTAAACTTTAAGAACTCAGCCAGCACGCCCCGTCTGCATCTTTTATGATTAGATAAGACAACACATATATTTGTTAGAACACAAGAAAATGGATGGATGGATTTTCAAGAAGGATATTTAAAGAGAAACTACATCTTGTGATACGATTTTTTGTTTTTATTCAGTCATTGGTGGAGCATAATATTGTTTTTTTTAATATTGTTTTCAACATGGCTGTGCAGCACCTTGGAAACGTTATTGTTGTTTAAATGTGCTATATAAATAAAGTGTATTGGATTGGATTGGATTGATGTCGGCCAACCCCAGAAGCTCGAATGGGTGCTACAACTTGTGAGTTCAATAATCTATTCATTTTTTTTTTTTCATATTTAATATGTTTTTTTTCGCAATTTTAATTTGGACAGAAACACATAAGATATGTTTTAATCGCTGACGGGGGTTTATTGATTTTTAAATGCGCCAGAAAATAACCTGTTTTGTACACTGTTGATGTGGTTCAATGCCCAGTAGTGCCTAAATGTGTTTCTGTGTAGTATTTCTCCAGCAATGGTCATGTAGGGACATAAATAATGGTATTTTTGACTATAAAAGTTGCACATTTAAACAACAATAACGTTTCCAAGGTGCTGCACAGCCGTTTTAAAAACAATATTAAAAAAACAATATTATGCTCCACCAATGACTGAATAAAAACAAAAAATCGTATCACAAGATGTAGTTTCTCTTTAAATATCCTTCTTGAAAATCCATCCATCCATTTCCTACCGCTTGTCCCAGTTCTGGGTGGCGAGGGTGCGGGAGCCTATCTCAGCTGCATTCTGGCGGAAGGCGGCGTACACCCTGGACAAGTCGCCATCTCATCGCAGGGTTAAAAGTTGCATTTATATTAAATAATTGTCTATTATGCATTGTTTTGTTAGAAAATGTTTTGATTTGTTTAAATAATCTGTTTGAAATAAAAAAAAACAACAACTATTAAAATGTAGAATATAAAGCGGTTTTAAAGTTAGCCACTATGTCTGTGGTAAAAAAACACAGTCTCCTAAAAACATTACTGAAAAATACATCAAACTGTTGTTTAAAACCATAAATTATTTTAAATTGTAGTTGTAAAAAAAAAAAATCAATATGTCATCTGCACTGAATAACACATTTTTAAATGTTTTGTATTTTAAACGGTGCTCTTGTCCCATACAGAGGACAAAAACGCGGCTGTTTTTAGGCATGTGTGTCTGACATGCCAAATAAATGCAAAAGTGGAAGTTAAAAAGTGGGAGTTTTTGCCTTGTTTTTTTTCACGTCAACAAGTTCAATAATCACACCTGTGCGCTCACCTGGGCATACGTTTGATTTTGCACTAATTTGTCCCTGAAACTAAAATAAATAATAATAATAATATATTTTAAATCCAGAAGCACAATAAAAACACAAATTGCAAATTATGTTGCAATAGAATTGATACAAATATATATTTGTCATAAATAAAGCATGTCAAGGATGCCCGGTGGGATACATTGTGGTGGTCTACATGCATTTCCACGCGAAAGTGCCGGTCGTGTTGTTTGTTAAAATCGTATTTTCGAACCTTTCCGAATCAAAAACAAACAGAGCGCACTGGTGACGAGAAAACAGTCGCAGGCGGATTTGTGGTTTGTGCTGCCCTCTGCTGGCTGATGGAAGCATTACTGGTGAGAGAAGAGAAGTGCAAAACAAACACTCAAACTGGTAAAAATACATAAATAGCTTATGTTTTTGTAATATTTATAAAACAGCCCTTTACTCCACGCAAATTGAGGATCTTTGACTTGATTTTATTGAAGTAAGTCCTGAAAAAGAACTTTGACTACAATTGTTTAGCGGGTGCTTAAAAACAAGAGCGGGATCCTGTCACATAGAGGATCTTTGACAGGAGGTTTTGTAGGAGGTCCCTAAAAACAGCCTAGTAATCATCTCATATTAAGGATCTTTGCGTTTCCTGTTTTGCAGTAGGTCCTTCAAGACAGCTGAGAGCCTACGAATAGAGGATCTTTGACTAGTGTTTTTGTAGTAAGTCCATATAAACAACAGTGTGATCCTGTCATATAGAAGATCTTTGACTCTCG
This sequence comes from Nerophis ophidion, assembly GCF_033978795.1. NCBI lineage: Eukaryota > Metazoa > Chordata > Actinopteri > Syngnathiformes > Syngnathidae > Nerophis > Nerophis ophidion. The sequence continues at coordinate 91,075,607 of NC_084612.1, forward strand.
TAGGTCCTTAAAACATCTTAACATTTCCATACAGTATAGAGAATCTTTGACTAGTGTTTTTGTAGTAAGTCATTAAAAACAACAGCGTGATCCTGTCATATAGAAGATCTTTGACTGTAGTAGGTCCTTAAAACATCTCAACATTTCCATACAGTATAGAGAATCTTTGACTAGTGTTTTTGTAGTAAGTCCATATAAACAACAGTGTGATCCTGTCATATAGAAGATCTTTGACTCTCGTAGGTCCTTAAAACATCTTAACATTTCCATACAGTATAGAGGATCTTTGACTAGTGTTTTTGTAGTAAGTCATTAAAAACAACAGCGTGATCCTGTCATATAGAAGATCTTTGACTCTCGTAGGTCCTTAAAACATCTTAACATTTCCATACAGTATAGAGGATCTTTGACTAGTGTTTTTGTAGTAAGTCATTAAAAACAACAGCGTGATCCTATTATATAGAAGATCTTTGACTGTAGTAGGTCCTTAAAACATCTCAACATTTCCATACAGTATAGAGGATCTTTGACTAGTGTTTTTGTAGTAAGTCCATATAAACAACAGTGTGATCCTGTCATATAGAAGATCTTTGACTCTCGTAGGTCCTTAAAACATCTTAACATTTCCATACAGTATAGAGAATCTTTGACTAGTGTTTTTCTAGTAAGTCCTTAAAAACAACAGCGTGATCCTGTCATTTAGAAGATCTTTGACTGGAGCAGGTCCTTAAAAACAGCTGAGCGCTTCCATACATTACAGAGGATCTTTGACCAGTGTTTTTGTAGTAGGTCCTTAAAAACAGCCTAAAGCTTTTGTCATATAAAATGAACTTTGATTAGTGTTTTTGTAGTAAGTCCTTAAAAACAACAATGTGATCCTGTCATATATGAAGATCTTTGACTGTAGTAGGTCCTTAAAAACAGCTAAACAATTTCCTACAGTATAGAGAATCTTTGACTAGTGTTTTTCTAGTAAGTCCTTAAAAACAACAGCGTGATCCTGTCATTTAGAAGATCTTTGACTGGAGCAGGTCCTTAAAAACAGCTGAGCGCTTCCATACATTACAGAGGATCTTTGACTAGTGTTTTTGTAGTAGGTCCTTAAAAACAGCCTAAAGCTTTTGTCATATAAAATGAACTTTGATTAGTGTTTTTGTAGTAAGTCCTTAAAAACAACAATGTGATCCTGTCATATATGAAGATCTTTGACTGTAGTAGGTCCTTAAAAACAGCTAAACAATTTCCTACAGTATAGAGGATCTTTGACTAGTGTTTTTCTAGTAAGTCCTTAAAAACAACAGCGTGATCCTGTCATATAGAAGATCTTTGACATCAGCAGGTCCTTAAAAACAGCTGAGAGGTTCCATAAATTACAGAGGATCTTTGACTAGTGTTTTTGTAGTAGGTCCTTAAAAACAGCCCAAAGCTTCTGTTATAGAAAATGATCTTTGATTAGCGTTTTTTGTGGTAAGTCCTTAAAAACAACAATGTGATCCTGTCATATATGAAGATCTTTGACAGTAGTAGGTCCTTAAAAAAACAGCTAAACAATTTCCTACAGTATAGAGGATCTTTGACTAGTGTTTTTCTAGTAATTCCTTAAAAACAACAATGTGATCCTGTCATATAGAAGATCTGTGACTGTAGTAGGTCCTTAAAAACAGCTGAGAGCTTCCATACAGTATATAGGATCTTTGACTAGTGTTTTTCTAGTAAGTCCTTAAAAACAACAGCGTGATCCTGTCATATAGAAGATCTTTGACTGTATCAGGTCCTTAAAAACAGCTGAGAGCTTCCATACACTATATAGGATCTTTGACTAGTGTTTTTGTTGTAGGATCTCTTTAAAAACAGCCCAAACTCCTAAGCTACCGATCTCAGGGGGGGGGGGGACACTTTACCCACTAGTCCACTGAGTAGGGGGCGCTACTGAGTCAATTTTAAAATGTGGTATTTGAGCCACCAAAAATACCAAAGGTCTACAGTGGGGGTCTCAAACTCAATTTACCTGGGGCCCACTGGATTCAGAAACTGGGTCAGGCTGGGCCGCGAGAAAAGATTTCTTTAAAAAATCTGAATCGCTGCTTTTTTTTTAGAATATTTTTAATAAATCTTAGCTGTCTCTTGGCATATCTTCACGTACCCCCCAGGGGTTGGTGTACTCTTAATAAGAAGACTACTGTTCTACAACTTATCATCACACAACCATAGTGGCAGCTTAGTATCATGTTGTGTGAGACTTGTGCAGAACAGTGTTAGAAGCTGCAAGTCGTACTTGGTCAACAGCCATACACGTCACACTGAGGGTGGCCGTATAAACACAATTAAAGGCCTACTGAAATTATATTTTCTTATTTAAACGGGGACAGCAGGTCCATTCTATGTGTCATATTTGATCATTTCGCGATATTGCCATATTTTTGCTGACAGGATTTAGTAGAGAACATCCACGAAAAAAGTTCGCCTCTATGGGACGTCGCAGTCGATGACGTCACATGTTGATGGCTCCTCACATATTCACATTGTTTCTAATGGGAGCCTCCAACAAAAACAGCTATTCGGACCGAGAAAACGACAATTTCCCCATTGATTTGAGCCAGGATGAAAGATTCGTGTTTGAGGACTAGAAAAAAAAATAAAAATAAAACGTGATTGCATTGAGACGGATTCATATGTTTTTAGAGACATTTTACTAGGATAATTGTGGGAAATCCCTTATCTTTCTATTGTGTTGCTAGTGTTTTATTGAGTTTAAAGGGGAACATTATCAGCAGACCTATGCAAGCGTCAATATATACCTTGATGGTGCAGAAAAAAGACCATATATTTTTTAACCGATTTCCGAACTCTAAATTTTGGCGAATTAAACGCCTTTCTGTTTATCTCTCATGTGGTGATGACGTTAGAATGTGACGTCACCGAGGTAACACACCCGCCATTTTCATTTTCAACACATTACAAACACTGGGTCTCAGCTCTGTTATTTTCCGTTTTTTCGACTATTTTTTGGAACCTTGGAGACATCATGCCTGGTTGGTGTGTTGTCGGAGGGTGTAACAACACTAACAGGGAGGGATTCAAGTTGCACCACTGGCAAGAAATCTGCCGCCAGACCCCCGTTGGATGTGTCAGAGTGTCTCCACATTTTACCGGCGATGCTAAGACAGACATGGCACAGAGATGTATGGATAACCTGCAGATGTATTTGCAACAATAAAGTCAACGAAATCACAAAGGTGAGTTTTGTTGATGTTGTTGACTTATGTGCTAGTCAGACATATTTGGTCGCGGCGTGACTGGCAGCTAATCGATGCTAACATGGTACGCTAATCGATGCTAACATGCTATTTACCGGCGGTGCTAAGGCAGACATGGCACAGAGATGTATGGATAACCTGCAGATGCATTTGCAACAATAAAGTCAACGAAATCACAAAGGTGAGTTTTGTTGATGTTGTTGACTTATGTGCTAGTCAGACATATTTGGTCGCGGCGTGACTGGCAGCTAATCGATGCTAACATGGTACGCTAATCGATGCTAACATGCTATTTACCGGCGGTGCTAAGGCAGACATGGCACAGAGATGTATGGATAACCTGCAGATGCATTTGCAACTATAAAGTCAACGAAATCACAAAGGTGAGGTTTGTTGATATTGACTGCCAGCTAATCGATGCTAACATGGTACGCTAATCGATGCTAACATGCTATTTACCGGCGGTGCTAAAGCAGACATGGCACAGAGATGTATGGATAACCTGCAGATGCATTTGCAACTATATTATGTTTCCTTCCACCCACATTTAATGTGAAACAAAGACTTACCAATCGACGGATTTAAGTTGCTCCAGTGTCACAAGATGCGAAAGTCCTGATCGTTTGGTCCGCACATTTTACCGGCGATGCTAACGCAGCTATTTGGCCATGCTATGACTATGAATAGCGTCGATAGCTTCAGTTTCTTCTTCAATACTTTCATACTCCAACCATCCGTTTCAATACATGCGTAATCTGTTGAATCGCTTAAGTCGCTGAAATCCGAGTCTGAATCCGAGCTAATGTCGCTATATCTTGCTGTGGTATTCCCATTGTTTGTTTACATTGGCAGCACTGTGTGACGTCACAGGGAAATGGATAGTCGCATCGCAAATAGCGAAAATCAAGCACTTTAAAGCTTTTTTTAGGGATATTCCGGGACCGGTAACATTTTGAAAAAAACTTCCAAAAATACAACAAGCCACTGGGAACTGATTTTTATTGTTTTTAACCCTTTTGAAATTGTGATAATGTTCCCCTTTAACAGTTCCTGATAGTCGGAAGTGTACATCCACGGCCGGGTGTTGACGCGCAGTGTCTCAGGGAAGTCGACGGCAGCTGTGTGGGCGGCACAAGCTCAGCTGATATCCGGTAAGAAGCGACTTTTTAACCACAATTTTCTCCCCATTCGGTTGGGATCCATGTCCGCTCTGATCCGTAGTAAAGTTTCACCTCCGTGAATTTTAAACAAGGAATCACCGTGTGTTTGTGTGGCTAAAGGCTAAAGCTTTTCAACTCTGTCTTTCTACTTTGACTTCTCCATTATTAATTGAACAAATTGCAAAAGATTCAGCAACACAGATCTCGAAAATACTGTGTACTTATGCCGTTAAAGCAGACGACTTTTAGCTGTGTGTGTGTGCAGCGCTCATATTCATAACAGCCCGTGACGTCAAACGTACACGTCATCATTACGCGACGTTTTCAAGAAAAAAGTCCTGGGAAATTTAAAATTGCAATTTAGTAAACTAAAAAGGCCGTATTGGCATGTTTTGCAATGTTAATATTTCATCATTGATATATAAACTATCAGACTGCGTGGTCGCTAGTAGTGGCCTAGTGGACCTACTCAGTGGCCTAGTGGTTAGAGTGTCCGCCCTGAGATCGGTAGGTTGTGAGTTCAAATCCCAGCCGAGTCATACCAAAGACTATAAAAATGGGACCCATTACCTCCCTGCTTGGCACTCAGCATCAAGGGTTGGAATTGGGGGTTAAATCACCTTAAATAATTCCCAGGCGTGGCCACCACTGCTGCCCACTGCTCCCCTCACCTCCCAGGGGGTGATCAAGGGGATGGGTCAAATGCAGAGGACAAATTTCACCACACCTAGCGTGTGTGTGTGACAATCATTGGTACTTTAACTTTAATTTTCAGTAGGCCTTTAACACTGTTACAAATATGCGCCACACTTTGAACCCACACCAAACAAGAATGACAAACACATTTTGGGAGAACAACCGCACCCTAACACAACAGCCCTAACTCTCCCGTGTTACGCCTGTGTGGCATCGTGGTACCGGGTTCGATGTGTTCGAAGTGAACACAGCAAAGGTAAGATATAAACAATTTATTTAACGAAAAGGATCTATGAAACAAAACACTGGTGCAAATAAAAGGCAAACCAAAAGACGCCAGCATAAAAGCTAGGATATACAACAATGAGAACTAAACTGGCACGTAGGCACATAAAAGAGTAAAACAGAACATATAGCATGAGAGCTGGAATGAACAAACGGCTTAGCGTGAAAAGCTAGCGAGAATATACATACTTGACAGAGTGCCGGCGTAACTCCTTGCGGGAAAGCAAATCATGAATAGTGAAAAGGGACGGGCTTAAATAGGGAAGTAATCAAAAGTGACAGGTGTGCAGAAACCGTGATTAGCAGGTGGGATCAATGAGCAACCATGGTGACTGACTAAACAGGAAGTGAGAGGGTAGAACGACGGAGTGATACAAAAATGCAACGATAAACCATAATATGGGAAGATCGGAGTACGGATCTTAACATCCCGGGCTACATACACCACCTCAACCGACGCAAGTAGGGAGGGGTTAGTGGTAGCGGGGGGGGTGTATATTGTAGCCCGGAAGAGTTAGGGCTGCATGGGATTCTGGGTATTCGTTCTGTGGCATTTATGTTGTATTATAAATGGGTTGTACTTGTATAGCGCTTTTCTACCTTCAAGGTACTCAAAGCGCTTTGACACTACTTCCACATTCACACACACATTCACACACTGATGGAGGGAGCTGCCATGCAAGGCGCCAACCAGCACCCATCAGGAGCAAGGGTGAGGTGTCTTGCTCAGGACACAACGGACGGGACGAGGTTGGTACTAGGTGGGATTTGAACCAGGGACCCTCGGGTTGCGCACGGCCACTCTGAAACACATTTCAGGATGCTCTCCTGAAATGTGTTTGTCATTGTTGTTTGGTGTGGGTTCACAGTCTGGCAGATATTTGTAACAGTGTTAAAGTTTGTTTTACGGCCACCTTCAGTGTGACCTGTGTAGCTGTTGATGAAATATGTCTTGCAATATCGCACGTGCGTACTGCTCAGCCATTTGCAATATATAACTGGGCCTGCACGCTGTCTATTCATGATCTAGAGGGCGCTAAAGGCACCGCCTTTATGGCACCCTCTGAATACTGTGGATTGGGTTAAAATCGGCAGGGATTTCGAGAAAATGGATGCCGTATAATTTAGGGAATTTAGGCCGCAGCAACATTAAGTTGTCATATCGAAGTGCGGGCCGCAAAATAACGCCGCAAGTTTGAGACCCCCGGTCTACAGGGTCTGGCTTGGGGTTGGGGGGGGGTGTGGTCTTGTCAGGTCATGTGACCTGCTCGCCGCACCCGAGGACACCTGTAGCAACACGTTAGATAACAAACAACAAAGGCCTTTTTCACGCCATGCTGAGCCGCACTTAAAGACTTTATCAGCCAGGATAGGAGGAGGAGGGCGAGGGGTTTGCGGCGCTCGAACGTGGTCCGCATTTCAAGGGGGCGGTGGGGGCGGTGGGGGTGGGAGGGGTGGGGGGGTCCAGACGAGCAGAACATTGGCGAGACGGGCAAACAAGCGTGACACAAAAAAAGTACACAGCTGCCTTTGTGCGGCCGACAAAAGCGGGTTTTGTAACTTTTGGAGAGGACGGAAGAGATACTGTGCGCCCCCCCCCCCCCATCGCCCTCAATAGACAAGAAACACTCCAGATAGGACTTTCACAATGATGATGATGATGATGATGGTGAAGAGAGGAGGAGGAGGAGGAAGTACATCATGAAGCTGAAGTGGCTTTTATTTCAATCCTATTCCCTGCTGCTAAAAGTGAAGTGAAGTGAATTATATTTATATAGCGCTTTTCTCTAGTGACTCAAAGCGCTTTTACATAGTGAAACCCAATAGCTAAGTTACGTTCAAGCCAGGGTGGGTGGGTAAAGTGTCTTGCCCAAGGACACAACGGCAGTGACTAGGTTGGCAGAAGCGGGAATCGAACCTGCAACCCTCAAGTTGCTGGCACGGCCGCTCTACCAACCGAGCTAAACATCACTTTTTTTATTTCGAATGATAATAAAATCCCTTGAAATTGTTGTCATTATTATGTGATGATTATTTTAATGAGAATAATATTATTATCCATCCATCCATTTTCTACCGCTAAAATCGGGCGGAAGGCTGGGGGTACACCCTGGACAAGTCGCCACCTCATTGCAGGTTGGCACGTTGTGTAAATGGTAAATATAAACAGAATACAACAATTTGCAAATCCTTTCCAACTTGTATTCACTTGAATAGACTGCAAAGACAAGATATTTCATGTTCACACTGAGAAACATATATTTTTTTTGTGCAAATAAACATTAACTTAGAATTTAATGGCAGCAAGTGGCCTTTCTTTTGAACAACAATCAGTATACAGGTGGAATTCTTTCCCATTCTTGCCTGATGTACGGCTTAAGTTGTTCAACAGTCTCCGTTGTGCTATTTTAGGCTTCATAATGCGCTGTGTGGAGCGGGGCGGGGCACGCTGGAGCCCTGCCCAAGATGGCGGCAAGGAGGCGGAGAATGCGGCGGAGCGGAGAGGCAGGGCGTGCCGGCAGCGACGCCGCCGCGATCTAATTCAGGTGCGTGGATCGCGCACCGGCAAACAATTCACATTTCTCCGTATGATGTATAAAAGGGGGGAAGGAGAAAAGATCAAGGACGGAGTTGAAGAGCCGGCAACAGCAACCGAGGAGCAAGAGAGAGCAAGACACGAGAGACGGAGACGCGGCCGACTAAAGAGCGGACCGGAGAGCGAGAGACGGAGACTGCCTTTATTGAAAAATAAAAGAGTCAAACCTGCTCAAGCGAGATGTCCTTCCTGGGTGGTCAGTGGAACCCGAGCGGCGACAGGGAAAGTCGTCCACATGCGCCATACATTTTCAATGGGAGACAGGTCTGGACTACAGTCTAGTACCCAGACTCTTTTACTACGAAGCCACGCTGTTGTAACGCCTGGCTTGGCAATGTCTCGCTAAAATAAGCAGGGGCGTCCATGATAACGTTGCTTGGATGGCAACATATGTTGTTCCAAAACCTGTATGTACCTTTTAGCATTAAAGGTGCCTTCACAGATGTGTAAGTCACCCATGCTTTGGGTACTAATGCACCCCCATACCATCACAGATGCTGGCTTTTCCAACTTTGTGTCAAGATGGTTCTTTTCCTCTTTGTTCCGGAGGAAACCACATCCACAGTTTCCAAAACCAATTTGAAATGTTGACTCGTCAGACCACAGGACACTTTTCCACTTTGCATCAGTCCATCGTAGATGAGCTCGGGCCCAGCGAAGATAGCAGCGTTTCTGGGTGTTGTTGATAAATGATTTTCACTTGGCATAGTAGAGTTTTAACTTGCACTTACAGATGTAGCGACCAACTGTAGGTACTGACAGTGGTTTTCTGAAGTGTTCCATTTCAATTAATTCAAACAACTTTATTCATCCCTCAAGGGGCGATTCAATTTGAGCAGCAGGTTGCCGTGGTTCACAAAGCCAACATGGCTCACAATAAATAAAAAGTCAATATATACATAAACAATACAACACTTAAAGTTCAAACATTTTAGAGTTTAAGAAGCTGAGTGCAGAGGGGACGAAAGATTTGTGGTGATATCCTTTACACACTGATGTCGCTTTTTGATGCTGTGCCGCTTTATGGATGGAAGGTCCGTAATATCATGGCTTGCGTGCAGTGATTTCTCCAGATTTTCTAAACCTTTTGATGATATTACGCAGCGTAGATGGTGAAATCCCTAAATTGCTTGCAATAGCTGGATTAAAAATGTTGTTTTTCAACTGTTGGACAATTTGCTCACACATTTCTTGACTGAGCATTGATGGAAGCTGCTTTTATAGCCAATCATGGCACCCACCTGTTCCCAATTAGCCTGTTCACCTGTGGGATGTTCCAAATAAGTGTTTGACGAGCATTCCTCAACTTCCTCAGTCTTTTTTGCCACTTGTGCCAGCTTTTTTGAAACATGTCGCAGGCATCAAATTCAGAATGAGCTAATATTTGCAAAAATTAACCAAGTTTTCCAGTGTGAACGTTAAATATCTTGTCTTTGCAGTCTATTCAATTGAATATCAGTTGAAAATGATTTGCATATCATTATATTCTGTTTCTATTGACTTATTACACAACATGCTAACTGCATTGTTTTGGGTTTGTAGATAAATATTTATGTTGAATTATTATTGAAAATATTATGTATCATTATTTAATATTATGAATGCTATTATAGGACATCAATTATATATGTTATGTGAAGTATTTGTATAATCTCAATAATTCTAATATTAATGATATTTTATATTATTTAATATAAAATGTGTAGTTACATTATATTATGTAGCTGTACTATAAAATACTAATACTAAAAATTGTTGTTATTATTTTAATGTAATTATAGTCCTAGATTCCTAATTTCTAATATTTAATTATTTATAAGAGTGCCCCCCCCCCCCCCCCCCCGCAAAACCATACAGGGACAAGAGGTAGGAATTGGATGGATGTAATAATATAATAGTCAAATCTATTTTTTTATATGTTATTATATTAGTGAAATATAAAATCATAATAATAATAATAATAATAATATTTATTATTATGATTAGACTTTGAAAATCTACTATTTAATACATATACATGGTGATGTAATAAAATATATAATACATATATTACCGAAAGGGAATAAGCGGGAGAAAATGGATGGATGGATGGATACATATATTATATTAAATATGTATTATCAAAAATAATAATATTAATTATTATATTATTTAATATAACATGTGTAGTTATGATATATTTTGTTGTTATAATACAAAATACAAATACTAATGAATGAATGAATGAATGGTTTATTTATGATTATTGTTATTATTTTATTGTAATTATATTCATAGATTCCTAATTTATAATATTTAATTCTTTATAAAAGCGCCCCCCCTAGAGGGGAAAGCGGTAAGAATTGGAAGGATGTAATAAAATAATAGTCTAATCTATTTTTATATGTTATTATATTAGCGTTTGTCTGTCTATCTGTGTTGGCCCTGCGATGAGGTGGCGACTTGTCCAGGGTGTACCCCGCCTTCCGCCCGATTGTAGCTGAGATAGGCGCCAGCGCCCCCCGCGACCCCGAAAGGGAATAAGCGGTAGAAAATGGATGGATGGATGGATTATATTAGCGTATTATAAAATAATAATAATATTTATTATAATTATTATTGGGCTTGCGATTAGGTGGCGACTTGTCCAGGGTGTACGACGCCTTCCGCCCGATTGTAGCTGAGATAGGCACCAGTGCACCCCGCGACCCCAAAGGGAATAAGCGGTAGAAAATGGATGGATGGATGGATGAATACATATATTATATTAAATGTACATTTTATTCCGAGTCAGCAGTCTTGTCCAGGGTGTACGCCGCCTTCCGCCCGATTGTAGCTGAGATAGGCGCCAGCGCCCCCCGCGACCCCGAAAGGGAATAAGCGGTAGAAAATGGATGGATGGATGGATGGATATTAAATGTGTATTATTATCAATAATAAAAATAATAAAATCCATCCATCCATCCATTTTCTACCGCTATAATTTTAATACAAAAATGCACATATATTATATCAAATTAAATTGTTAAAATACATAATAATAATACCAATAAAAAATATTATTATTTAGTAATATTTTTTTCAATATAATCATATTTATATATGTTGTATTGTAATGACTGTAAAATATATTATTACATGTTATTATATTATTTTAGAGTATAAAATAATACTATCAATATTAATAATAGAGAATATCACATAGGCGTTTTAAAACTTCCCAAAGCTACAAAACACGCGCGTGTCAGCTGGTGCGCCATGTAGCCTCATGTCCTGTCCAGCAGTTCCCGTCATGACCACAGGGGGTCAGTGTCCGTGTTCCTGCGAGGCCTGAGCTCTGTTGATCCCATCAGCTGGAATGATTGACCTTGTCGGTGCAAACACTCACGCGACACACAGCTGTCGCACTAAGTCGTCACGGCGTGTGTCCGTCTATGTGTGCATCAAACACACACACACACACATGCGATAGAATAAAAAATAAAAAAATGCTGCCACATCTCCCTGTCCTTTCTGAGCCGTGCGAGGCAGGGGATTTCTATGAAATACAACTAAAAAACACAACATTGTAATTGCATCCAAAAAAAAAAGGATGGGATACATGGTGGTGGTCTACAGGATGAAGTTGTGTCCCGAGGCAACAGGAAGTGAGGAGTGGGGATGGGCGGAGTCAAGGAAGTGCGGCGCAGTGGGAGAGTAAGTGGGGGGGCTAAATTTAGCCAATGGCTTTGGTGCTGGGGAGGAGCTAATCCTCTTTGTGCCGGAATTATCTGACCTGCGGATTAAAGAGATTTGCTGCGACGCAAAAACATCCACTCTCAGAAATGGTGGACCACCCTGGACTGCACCAAGTCACATGACATAGGGGGGCAATAATCATAATCACAATACTGCACCAGGTCACATGACATAGGGGGGCAATAATGATGATAATAATAATAATAATAATAATAATAATAATAATGCTACATGTCACATGACATACGGGGCAATAATGCTAATAATGATAATAATAATAATAATAATAATAATAATAATTTTGCACTATGCCACCTGACATACAGGGGCCATATTGATGATAATAATAATAATAATAATAATAATAATAATAATAATAATACTGCTCTATGTCACCTGATATACAGGGTAATACTGCTACTACTACTACTACTACTACTACTATTACTACTAATAATAATAATTTTGCACTATGCCACCTGACATACAGGGGCCATATTGATGACAATAATAATAATAATAATAATAATAATAATAATAATACTGGACTATGTCACCTGACATACAGGGGAAATAATAATAACAATAATAATAATAATAATACTGGACTACGTCACCTGACATACAGGGGAAATAATGATGATAATAATAATGATAATTAAAAAAATAAAATAAAAATAAAAAATAAAATAATAATAATATTACTTCACTATGTCACCAGATATACAGGGCAATACTACTAATAATAATAATAATAATAGTAATACTGCACTATGTCACTGGACATACAAGGGCCATAATAATAATAATAATAACAATAAAAATAATAATAACAATCATAATAATAAATAATAATAATAATAATAATACTGAACTGTCACCTGATATAGAGGGCAATAATAATAATAATAATAATAATACAAATCATAATAATTATGATAATAATAATAATAATAATAATACTGCAATTCCGTCACCTAACATACAGGAGAAATAATAATAATAATAATAATAATAATAATAATAACAATAATAATAATAATAATAATACTGCACTGTCACCTGACATACAAGGGCCATAATGATGATGATAATAATACTAATAATAATAATTATTATTATTATAATTATAATGATAACAATAATAAATATACTCCACTATGTCACCAGATATACAGGACAATAATAATAATATTAATAATAATAATAATAATACTGCACTTTGTCACCTCTATACAGGGCAATAATACTAATTTCTAATTCTACAACTAATAATTATAATAATAATAATAATAATAACAATAATGAAATAAACCATTCATTCATTCATAATACTGCACTATGTCACATGACATAATGCTGGTATTATTAGTATTAATAATAATAATAATAATAATAATAATGATAATACTGGACTATGTCACATGACATACAGGGGCTATAATGATAATATTATTATTAATAATAATAATGATGATAATAATAATAATAATACTAATAATAATAAGGATAATAACAATAATAATAATAATAATAATAATAATAATAATAATAACAATAATAATACTGGAAATAATGATAACAATATATGCTCCTGTCACATGTAGAGGATCTTTTTTGTCTCCATGACAACAGCAATGAAGACGCGTAAGAGTTTTAAAAAACTTTTATAAAAAAGTATGCTAGTTTGATGTAGCCATGACCTTTGACCTGACGGAGTTGCCTGTGACCGCTTTTGCTGCAAGAGACCGGAGTGTACCATTAGTCCAGGGCACGGGGGCGGGAGGGCGGGTCTTCCTGCAGGGATGATCCTGGGTGAGGGCTGGGGGGGGGGGGGGGCGAGTATCGTGAGGTTGGATCCTAATCCCTCCTGCATCATCACGGCCTCGCCACACACACACACACACACACACACATGCACACACACACACAAGTTGCCGTCGGACGTTTTTTTTAAAAAAATGCTCCGTGGACATTTTGCGCCTGGAGTGATTTGATGGAAGGGCCGGGCAGGTAAGACACACACCTTTCTTTTGGGCAAACTCGCCAGTTTATGGGCGGAGCTACAATAGTTGCCTTCGCGGCGTTTCAAATGGCGTGACGAGTCATCCATTTTTCTATCAATATCAAGAGTGAAGGTGAATTCAAGGACTTGTTTCCACTTGATGTGTTCCGACAGGTGAGCAGACAGGTGAGGATTGTCCTTTGAGCCCTCCTGCTGTGACTTATTTTACTCACGCCTTGACAGTCGTCACATCATTATCTCATTCCTGGCTATATAAAGATAAAGATGGAGTGCGAAGTCATTTAAAGTCCTACTGAAATGAGATGTTCTTATTTAAACGGGGATAGCAGCTCCATTCTATGTGTCATACTTCATCATTTCGTGATATTGCCATATTTTTGCTGAAAGGATTTAGTAGAGAACATCCACGATAAAGTTGGCAACTTTTGGTCGCTAATAAAAAAGCCTCGCCTGTACCGGAAGTAGCAGACGATGTGCGCGTGACGTCACGGGTTGTGGAGCTCCTCACATTCTCACATTGTTTATAATCATGGCCACCACCAGCAGCTAGAGCGATTCGGACCGAGAAAGCGACGATTTCCCCATTAATTTGAGCGAGGATGAAAGATTCGTGGATGAGGAAAGTGAGAGTGAAGAACTAGAAAAACAAACAAAAAAACTAAACGGCAGAGCGATTCAGATGTTATTAGACACATTTACTAGGATAATTCTGGAAAATCCCTTATCTGCCTATTGTGTTACTAGTGTTTCAGTGAAAATCGGAGGGGTGTGGTGACCACCAGTGTCTCTGAGGTAAGCCACGTTTCTCGACGAGGCAAAGCGAAGGCAGCCGTCGGAGCCGGGCTGAGATTTTTTATTTTTTTCCCTCCTCCACAATGGAAGCATCCCACGTTCGGGGGCGGCCGGTCGGAGGAGGCAAGAGAGTCAATGCTAATGCTAATATGCTAGCTTTTTTTGTGTGAATTTTGTAGGTATACACCACAGCGTCAAATATTTAGTTGCTTGATGGATGATACCTGTTAGCATAGTACTGCTTGTATGCTAGCTTTTCTTTAGTGAATTTTGTCAGAGTCAAATATTTAGTTGCTTGACGGATGATACCTGTTAGCATGCTAACACTTTTATGCCAGCTTTTTTTTTTTTTAATGAATTTTGTAGGTATACACCTCAGTCATATGTTGGTACCTAATAAATGCTAATAGTTGCAGGCTAGCATTTTTAACACATTTTTCAAGCACACACCTCAGAGAAATATATTTTGATACTTGACGCATGTTACAGTTTATTTTAACATGCTAACATTAGCGTGCTAGATTTTTTTTTTTTAGCTAATTTTGTAGGCAAACCCCTCAGTCAAATGTTGGTACTTAATACATGCTAACAATAGCAGGCTAGCATTTAAAACATTTTTTTGAGTATACACAGAGTAATATATTTTGTTAACACAGATTTATCAGTTAGTTTGTGACGAACCCCAGGATGCAGAGAAGGAGGCAGGCCTTGAGTGAGAAAATATGATTTAATCTTTAACACGAAAACAAAATTAAACAAAGGGTACAACAAAAGGCGGATAACAAACTTGGCTAAGAACAAACAAAACTGGAAGCAGGGAACAAAAGACAATAAGCTACAAACAGCTACCGAATATAGCTTACCGCAACGCTAAATTGACACAACACGAAAAGTAGCAACGACAATAATCCAGCTCTGACTGGAAGACAAAGCAGGTAAAAATAGGAGTGGGCTGATTGACACCAGGTGTGGCCAGTCGCCAATCAGCCGCAGCTGAGGGGAAACAGCGCCCAGGGAGGAACACAGGAAACAGACAAAATAAGAGCGCTGACAGGAAATACTACACACACAAAGGAAACAAAGACAAATGCAGAGGGAAAAAACTAAAACATAGCCAAACTGTCAGGGACAAGCCTGATAAGATGATTTAAAATCAAATTTTAAAAGGTATACACCTCAGCCATATTTTTGGTATTTAACACATGCTAACAATTGCAGACTCGTATTTTTATCACATTTTTTGAGTACACACTTCAGAAAAATATATTTTGGTACTTGACGCATGTTACAGTTTATTTTAACATGCTAACATTAGCCTGCTAGATTTTTTTTTCAGCTAATTTTGTGGGTATACACCTCAGTCATATGTTGGTAATTCATACATGCTAACAAAAGCAGGCTCGTACTTTTAACACATTTTTTGAGTACAAATGTTACAGTTTATTTGAACATGCTATCATTAGCCTGCTAGATTTTTTCTTTGCCAATTTAGCAAGTTTAAATTTGTGGTATTTCACTCATGCTAAGTGTAAGCATGCTATTGTTAGCATGTTAACATCGTACTGGTAGCATGTTAGCTTTTTTAAACTCAATTGTCTCATATTTTTGGTTACTCACGCTATCTGGCCAGTGAGCTAACTGTTAGCGTTTCAGTTTGGCATTGGCTCTTCAGCATTCACAGGAAACTTCTACCAAAATTTAACTTTCTAGTTCTTTAAAAAAAAAAATAAAAAAATAAAAAAAAATATATATATATATATATATATATATATATATGCTTCACGGTGGCAGAGGGGTTAGTGCGTCTGCCTCACAATACGAAGTTCCTGCAGTCCTGGGTTCAAATCCGGGCTCGGGATCTTTCTGTGTGGAGTTTGCATGTTCTCCCCGTGAACGCGTGGGTTCCCTCCGGGTACTCCGGCTTCCTCCCACTTCCAAAAGACATGCACCTGGGGATAGGTTGATTGGCAACACTAAATTGGCCCTAGTGTGTGAATGTGAGTGTGAATGTTGTCTGTCTATCTGTGTTGGCCCTGCGATGAGGTGGCGACTTGTCCAGTGTGTACCCCGCCTTCCGCCCGATTGTAGCTGAGATAGGCGCCAGCGCCCCCCGCGACCCCGGAAGGGAGAAAGCGGTAGAAAATGGATGGATGGATGGATATATATATATATATAGGTGGCTAACTATGATGCGTGCAGTTTATTAAAGCAACAAACATAGATTGTTAGACGCTAATTGTTCATTTAATTGCTCCGCAACAATTTGTTCGAGGATTTTTTAAATAAAGAGAAGGTGAGACACCGGTCGGTAGTTTATATATATATATATATATATATATATATATATATATATATATATATAGTTTTTATTTCCCAGCAAGTAGTTGCGTTATACAATTGGGGCTACTTAGTTATAGCTATTGGTTAAACACTAATTTTTTTAATGTGGATGTGGTGGCCATTTTTGTAGTTTTCACCTTCAAAACCGCTACAATATATATAAAAATATATATTAAAAAAAAAAAAAAAGTATATATAAACTTTTTACTATTATTTTTTTATAATGTGGATGTGGCGGCCATTTTGGTATAACCGCTACAATATATATAAAAATATTAAAAAGAAAAAAAAAAAAAAAAAAAAAAAAATATATATATATATATATATATATATATATATATATATATATATATATATATATATATATATATTTGTATTTATTTATTTTTATTTTTTATTTTTATAAAATATATATATAAAAATATTAAAAAAATAAAAAAATAAAATAAATATATATATATATATATTTGTATTTATTTTTTAATTTTTTATATTTTTATATATATTGTAGCGGTTTTGAAGATGAAAACTAAAAAAATGGCCACTTTTTACACTTGATGTGGCGGCCATTTTTGTAAAACCGCTACAATATATAAAAAAATATTAAAAAAATAAAAATAAATAATAAATACAAACAATATATATATATATATATATATATATATATATATATATATATATATATATATATATATATACATATATATATATACATATAAATATTTAAAAAATATTTTTATATATATTGTAGCGGTTTTGAAGATGAAAACTACAAAAATGGCCACTTTTTACACTGGATGTGGCGCCCATTTTTGTAGTTTTCACCTTCAAAACCGATACAGTATATATAAAAACATAAAATAAAAAAGATAACAAATAAATAAATAAAATTATATATGTATATATATATATATATATATATATTTTTTTTTTTTAATAGATATTTTTATATATATTTTAGTGGTTTTGAAGGTAAAAACTACAAAAATGGCCGCCACATCCAGTGTAAAAAGTTTGGTGTACGCTAACTGTCCTCTTAGTGGTCACGCAGGTATAAAAAGAAGTGAAGCAGAAGAGCGAATCTGCGCGGTTGACTTGAGGTCACCAGCTGCTGTTACGCAACAAGCAGCTGTGAACCCCCTAAAGCGTGTGACCTCTGACCTTTAACGCGGTGGATGATGTCACCACAGTTGGGATGTGACTTTATAGGCGAGCATCAAGACTCAAACCTTTCAACACCGCTGGCCTTTGATCCACACCATGTAATCCAACTATGGTCTTCACCATCTTCCTCCATCATGATGATGGTGATTGTTGACGATACCCAACGGTGATGGTGAAGGTCATAATAATGGGTGATGGTAATTTAAATGGTGATGTAATGGTTGATGGTGATGTAATGGTTGATGGTGATGTAATGGTTGATGGTGATGTAATGGTTGATGGTGATGTAATGGTTGATGGTGATGTAATGGTTGATGGTGATGTAATGGTAATGTTTGATGGGTGATGGTAACGGTTGATGGTAATTTAAATTGTAACGCTTGATGGTGATGATAATGGTCACGGTTATGTTTAATGGGTGATGGTAATGATTTATGGTATTCTAAATGATAGCCATTGATGGTGATGATAATGGTCATGTAATGGTTGATGGTAGTAGGTGGTGGTAATGTTTGATGTTGAAGTTGATGGTAACGGTCGATTGTAACTTAAAAGGTAATGTTTGATGGGGATAGTTGATGATGATGATGATGATGATGATGATTGATGGTGATGTTTGAGGGTGATTGTTGACGATAATCTACGGTTATGGTTGATGGAATTGGTTCATGCTGATGGTTGATGGTAATGTTGTTTGATGGTTGATGGTTGATTGGAATGTTGATGATGATATTTAATGGTGGTAGTTGATGGTAATGGTTGATGGCAGTGTTGATAAAGTTTTATGGTAAAGATTTAAGTTGATCGTAATGGTTGCTGGTAAAGGTTGATGGTGATGGTTGATTGTAATGGTTGATGGTGATGGGTAATGGTAAAGGTTGATGGTAATGGTTGATAGTGATGGTAATGGTACAGGTTGATGGTAATGGTTGATAGTGATGGTGATGGTTGATTGCAATGTCAATGGTAATGTTTGATGGTGGTAGTTGATGGTAATGGTTGATGGCGATGTTGTTGGTAACGATTGATGGTAATGGGTGATGGTAATGGTTGATTGTAATAAAATTTGATGGTAACGATTTATGTTGATTGTAATGGTTGATGGTAATGGTTGATTTCAATGTTGATGGTAATGTTTGATGGTGGTAGTTGATGGCAATGTTGATGGTAACGATTGATGGTGATGGGTGATGCTAATAGTTGATTGTAATGGTTGATAATAAAGTTTGATGGTAAAGATTTATGTTGATTGTAATGGTTGCTGGTGATGGTTGATGATAATGGTTGATGGTGATGGGTAATGGTAAAGGTTGATGATAATGGTTGATGGTGATGGTTGATTGGAATGGTTGATGTTGATGGGTAATGGTAAAGGTTGATGGTGATGGTTGATTGGAATGGTTGATGGTGATGGGTAATGGTAAAGGTTGATGGTGATGGTTGATTGTAATGCTTGATGGTGATAGGTAGTGTAAGGGCTGATGGTAATGGTTGATGGTTGATGGTGATGGGTAATGGTAAAGGTTGATGGTAATGGTTGATGGTGATGGTTGATTGTAATGGTTGTTGGTGATGGGTAATGGTAAAGGTTGATGGTAATGGTTGATTGTAATGGTTAATGGTGATGGGTAATGGTAAAGGTTGATGGTAATGGTTGATGGTGATGGTTGATTGTAATGCTTGTTGCTGATGGGTAATGGTAAAGGTTGATGGTAATAGTTGATGGTGATGTTGATTGTAATGGTTGTTGGCAATGTGTAATGGTGAAGGTTGATGGTAATGGTTGATTGTAATGGTTGAGGGTGATGGGTAATGGTAAAGGTTGATGGTAATGGTTGATTGTAATGGTTGTTGGTGATGGGTAATGGTAAAGGTTGATGGTATTGGTTGATGGTGATGTTGATTGTAATGGTTGTTGGCGATGTGTAATGGTAAAGGTTGATGGTGATGGTTAATTGTAGTGGTTGATGGTGATGGGAAGCGTAATACTTAATGGTGGCGGTTGTTGGTAATTTAAATGGTAACAGTTAATGATGGGTGATGGTAATGGTTGATGGTGATGTTTGATGGGGATAGTTGATGTGATTATGTTGATTGAGGTTGATTATGGATGACATGGTTGAGGTTAATGACTGATGGTGATGTTTGACGATGATTGTTGACAACGGTAATTAATGGCGATGGTTGATGATTGATGGTAAGTGTTAATGATGTTGATGGGTATGGTTAGTGGTGATGGTTGATGTCCATGACTGTTGACAATGGTAATTAATGGTGATGGTTGATGGTAAAGGTTAATGATGTTGATGGGTATGGTTAGTGGTGATGGTTGACTGTTGACAATGATAAATAATGGTGATGTTAACGTTGATGATATACGATGATGGTTCATGGCAATGTATTGGGGATGCAGAATTATAATGCAATGGTTGATGGTGAAGGTTAATTGTGATTGTTAATGATGGTGATGGTAATGGGTGATGGTGATGTTTAATGATGAGGATTTTGTGCGGTATAATGGAAAATAAACTGGGGGAAAAAGATCAACTGTCTTAATCTGGATTAAAATGTGGTGTTTTCAGTCAAGGCTTTTAAATCGCAACAGAGACCTAAAAAAATACATTTAAATTAAAATATACATTTAATAATAAAAAGATATTTATGAAATTATAGTATTGGATAACAAACTAACAAGAAAGAATAAAAAATATTTACTGACTACTAATGAGCGCCAAAAATATTCTATAAATATATGATAAGTATTAATGAGGCATTTATTACGTTTATATAACTGCTATTATTATGAAAGGGATACATTAATAATTAATTTTGACATGACACAAAATACACGGGACAAAAAAATATATATATAAATGTTCCCACTTCAGAAATGAGTTTAGATTAGCACTCAAAATATGCAGATTTAAAAAAAATGATACTTAAAAAAAATATATATATATAAAATAAAAAATAATACTATTTAAAAATAAAACACAATTTAAGCTAAAATAATTAAAAGAGATATAACAGGTAGGATATTCCAAATAAATACCATATATATATATATATATATATATATATATATATATACAAATATATACATACATATATATATATATATATATATATACATATATATATATATATATATATATATATGTATATATAATATTTGGTATTAATTTGGAATATGTATATTGATATATATACATTGATATATACATACATACATCTAAAAATATATATTTATATATACATACATACATTGATATATATGTATGTATCTATGTATACAAGAATGTATATATGTGTATGTATCTATATATATGTATACATGCATGTATATATGTATGTATATATATGTGTGTATATATATATATATATACATATATATATATATATATATATATATATATATATATACATACATATATATATATACACACACACATATATATACAGGTATATATGTATATATAGGTTTATATGTATATATGTATGTATGTGTATATATACACATTCATATATATCTACATACATATATACATACGCATATAGACCTATAAATATACATATATATGCATTTATATATATATATATATATATATGTATATATATATATATATATATATATATATATATATATATATATATATATATATATATATATATATATATATATACATATATATATATTAGGGCTGTGGATCTTTGGTTGTCCCACGATTTGATTCAATATCGATTCTTGGGGTCACGATTGGATAATATATATCGATTTTTTCGATTCGATTCGATTCTCGATTTAAAAAAATTTTTTTCCCCATTTAAAAGGATTCTGTATTCATTCAATACATAGGAATTCCGCAGGATCTACCCAGTCTGCTGACATGCTAGCAGAGTAGTAGATTAAAAAAAAAAAAAAGCTTTTATAATTGTAAAGGACGATGTTTTATCAACTGATTGCAATAATGTAAATTAGTTTCAACTATTAAACGAACCAAAAATATGACTTATTTTATATTTGTGAAAATATTGGACACAGTGTGTTGTCCAGCTTATGAGATGCCATGCAAGTGTAAGCCACTGTGACACTATTGTTCTTTTTATTATTTTTATAAATGTCTAATGATAATGTCAATGAGGGATTTTTAATCACTGCTATGCTGAAATGATAATTAATATTGATACTGTTGTTGATAATATTCATTTTTGTTTCACTACTTTTGGTTTGTTCTGTGTGGTGTTTGTGTCTCCTTTCAATTGCTCTGTTTATTGCAGTTCTGAGTGTTACTGGGTCAGGTTTGGGTTTGGAATTGGATTGCATTGTTATGGTATTGCTGTGTATTGTTTTGTTGGATTGATGAAAAAAAAAAAAATCGATTTTTTAAAAATGAGAATCGATTCTGAATCGCACAACGGATTCGATTCAAATTATGGGGCAGTATGGCTCGGTTGGTAGAGTGGCCGTGCCAGCAACTTGAGGGTTGCAGGTTCGATTCCCGCTTCCGCCATCCTAGTCACTGCCGTTGTGTCCTTGGGCAAGACACTTTACCCACCTGCTCCCAGTGCCACCCACACTGCTTTGAATGTAACTTAGATATTGGGTTTCACTATGCAAAGCGCTTTGAGTCACTAGAAAAAAGCGCTATAAAAATATAATTCACAATTATATATATATATACATATATATTACAATTTATTTGATCTGAGGCGCACCAATAAAAATATCATTTTGGTTGCCTTAAAAGCACTTAAAGTTTAATTCCATGAAGATGAAACTTGTTTCTCACTCTGACTTCTGACTTTTGCTGGTCCTAGCTTCATCATGAGACTCTTTGGCGGTCAAGGGCGATCATAAAGTATCGTCTCAGCTGCTGAGACCTTCAACCCGAGACCCGAACGCCTCGGCGCATCAGAAACCTGCACCTGCCGCCTGAAGAGTTCCAAATCAGGACCAGGAAGTGTTCTGTCAGAGGCCATCATGAACGACCCTTATCAGAACAACGTGAACCAGCAGGTGAGCGAAGGAGGCGAGTACGCATACACCCAAGATGGCGGCGGGAGGGACAGGTACCCCTACCAGACGGACTACCCCCCTCAGGAGGAGGACGCCGCCAGCGACGCCACAGAGGGCGCGGATGACGACGAGCACATGTACGAGGGCGAGTACCAGGGCATCCCGCACCCGGACGAGATCAAGGAGGCCCGGCGGGCGGCGCGGCTGGAGGCCAAGAGGAAGGCCAAGCAGGCGGCACAACAGGAGGAAGAGGAGGACAACCTGCCCGAGCAGTACGAGTGCATCATGGAGGACTGCGGCCACGGACGCTTCCAGTGGATGCTCTTCTTCGTGCTGGGCCTGGCGCTGATGGCCGACGGCGTGGACGGTTTCGTGGTGGGCTTCGTCATGCCCAGCGCCGAGAAGGACATGTGCATATCCAACGCTGACAAGGGCATGCTGGGTAAGACGATCCACTCACTTAAACAGGACCACCCGACATTTGTGCCTTTGAAACACAACTAGTCTGTGCCGTTTATACAGAACAACCACAAGGGGGAGCTAGATCTGTGTCGTTTATACAGAACAACCACAAGGGGGAACTAGATCTTTGCCATTTATACAGAACAACCACAAGGGGGAGCTAGATCTGTGTCGTTTATGCAGAACAACCACAAGGGGGAGCTAGATCTGTGTCGTTTATACAGAACAACCACAAAAGGGAGCTAGATCTGTGTCGTTTATGCAGAACAACCACAAGGGGGAGCTAGATATGTGCCGTTTATGCAGAACAACCACAAGGGGGAACCAAATCTGTGCCGTTTATGCAGAACAACCACAGGGGGAGCTAGATCTGTGTCGTTTATGCAGAACAACCACAAGGGGGAGCTAGATCTGTGCCGTTTATGCAGAACAACCACAAGGGGGAGCTAGATCTGTGCCATTTATAAAGAACAACAACAAGGGGGAGCTAGATATGTACCATTTATACAGGACAACCACAAGTGGGAGCTAGATCTGTGTCATTTATGCAAAACAACCACAAGAGGGAGCAAGATCTGTGCCTTTATGCAGAACAACCACAAGGGGGAGCTAGATCTGTGTCGTTTATGCAGAACAACCACAAGGGGGAGCTAGATATGTGCCGTTTATGCAGAACAACCACAAGGGGGAACCAAATCTGTGCCGTTTATGCAGAACAACCACAGGGGGAGCTAGATCTGTGTCGTTTATGCAGAACAACCACAAGGGGGAGCTAGATCTGTGCCGTTTATGCAGAACAACCACAAGGGGGAGCTAGATCTGTGCCATTTATAAAGAACAACAACAAGGGGGAGCTAGATATGTACCATTTATACAGGACAACCACAAGTGGGAGCTAGATCTGTGTCATTTATGCAAAACAACCACAAGAGGGAGCAAGATCTGTGCCTTTATGCAGAACAACCACAGGGGGAGCTAGATCTGTGTCGTTTATGCAGAACAACCACAAGGGGGAGCTAGATCTGTGCCGTTTATGCAGAACAACCACAAGGGGGAGCTAGATCTGTGCCATTTATAAAGAACAACAACAAGGGGGAGCTAGATATGTACCATTTATACAGGACAACCACAAGTGGGAGCTAGATCTGTGTCATTTATGCAAAACAACCACAAGAGGGAGCAAGATCTGTGCCTTTATGCAGAACAACCACAAGGGGGAGCTAGATCTGTGCCGTTTATGCAGAACAACCACAGGGGGGAGCCAGATCTGTGCTGTTTATGCAGAACAACCACAAGGGGGAGCTAGATCTGTGTCATTTATACAGAACAACCACAAAAGGGAGCTAGATCTGTGTCATTTATGCAGAACAACCACAAGGGGGAGCTAGATCTGTGCCATTTATGCAGAACAACCACGAAGAGGAAAACATGGAAAAATGTTGTGATTTTCCAGGTGGTGTGAAAATAGTTTGGAGTGAAGGGAAGTTGTCCCTCAGAAAACATGAAACAGATTACATTCTCCACATGGATGCCTTTAGCTTGCACCATTGTAGCTGATTTAGCAGGTCCGTAAGTGTTTTTCTTTCTTTTCTTAAGCTGTTGCACTCACAT
Source organism: Nerophis ophidion (assembly GCF_033978795.1). Classification (NCBI taxonomy): domain Eukaryota; kingdom Metazoa; phylum Chordata; class Actinopteri; order Syngnathiformes; family Syngnathidae; genus Nerophis; species Nerophis ophidion. Next base: position 91,100,730 of record NC_084612.1, read on the forward strand.
CAAATGAAAGCATACGATACTATATGTATACATGTATATATATATATATATATACACACACACACATATATATATATACATATATATATATATATATATATATATGACAGTGTGTGAGTGTACGTGTTGGACTGGTGGTTGAAACGAGGACTATATATATATATATATATATATATATATATATATATATATATGTATATATTGTCCTCTTTTCAGCCACTCTGCCAACACGTACACACGCACACACTGTCATATATATATATATATATATATGTATATATAAATAAATATATATCCATAAAAGGGTTTTATTCTTATACATGTCAAAAGTAAGTCATATATTATTATTGACTGAAGGTCTCAATCTCTAGATCAAATTCAGATCTATCTGTCCATGTAAAAAAATATTGTATTTGTTTATTCATGTTTTATGCTATTTATATCAAAACAAAATTTGCAATATCCCCCCCGCCCAAAAAAAAAAAAAAAAAACAAACAAAAAAACATGTTCAAAGTGGAGTATTTAATGTGACATAATTTGAGCCTTAAATAGGTCAATAATTCATAACAAAATGGATTTTGATTCAATACTATTTTTTGAACAACGACAGTTTAAAAAATAATTCCACTAAAAAAAGGCCATCCAAAAGGATCCAACTTAAAAAAAGAGTTAGACATAAAGTAAACATTTTTTTTGGACTGTCACTCTTTTATTTCGAGGTATAAAGGGACAAGCGGTAGGAAATGGATGGATGGATGTTATTTTTTTGTTCGTTTATTGGATTTCCGTTTTTTTTTTATCATAGAACATTTTGTTTTTATATGGCAAACACACAAAATATGCAATGAAAATTTAATGTGAAGTACCTGTCAATAATTCATAACAACATTGACTTTGAGTCATTATTATTTTTTGAGCAACGCCAGCTTTAAAGAAAAAAAAACAGCCTGCGTGGCAACTTTTTGTTATAAAAGTCAACATTGCAACTTCTTCCAGGTACATTTCCAGCTGTTTAATGTTTTCCACTTTTTAATGTTGTTTGAATAGTATTTTTAGAATGTGCACTGGGCCATTAAAACACAAAGCTATGGGCTGCAAATGGCCCTCCAGACACCTCTGTTGTGGAAACTAGTAGAAACTAATTATTTTAGTTTGCATAGTGAAGCAAAAATCTCCATAAAAAAACAATGTAAATATGAATAATGGGTTCCAGCTGGACAAAAGTCTATATTTTTATTGAAGTTTTGCACACTTTGAACACATCAAACAAACATAACAAGGAGGTGATGAATCAACTTTTTTGTTTACTAACAAAGCCAAAACTAAAACAGTTAGTTGATATGTCCTCTTTTCAGCCAACCTGCCAATACCTACACACACACACTGCAAGACGCAATTAAAATCCTTTTGTTTTCCTCAAAACTCGACAGTGCGCCTTATAACCCGGTGCCAAAAATTCTGGTTTTGCTTACCGACCTCGAAGCTATTTAATTTGGTGCATGGTGTAATGATAAGTGTGACCAGTAGATGGCAGTCAAACATAAGAGATACGTGTAGACTACACTATGATGGCAATACGACTCAAGTAAACAACACCAACATTTTATATTTTCCATTAAAAATAAAGAACAATACACGCTCAAAAATCCATCAAAGTGTTTTAGTACGTCTTTGGTAAGCTATGAAGTCGCACCGTTTTATGGATTGTCGGCGCATTAAAAATGCAAGTATTTGTATAAGGTAAGACGCATTATCTGACGTTTTGTTCCGCAATATTATGCAAAAGCAACTTTTCTTACCTTCTGGTACCTGCTGATGTATATTTGGGATCTGCATGAATCCTGAAAAATTGTGTGTTTCCGCCATTGTAGTCCGTGCCGATTAGCTTCTTCTTTTTTTCTATCTTCTGGTTATGGGACATTCATCCTCCACTGTTGCCATTTCTAAAATAAAGTAGCGTAAAGTTCTTACTTATATCTGTCAGTAAACTCGCCATGAAAGTGATAAAACATACCGGTGTAGTGAGTTTACATTATTCGCCCAAGGAACTTTAGTTATTAGAGAGTTCCGGTTGGACGGTTTTTCACGGGACACATTTGTTGTTGATTCCGGATGAGGGGATTCTGGTCTTTTGTTGATTTAATTCAAGTCTGAATGTCATTAAAACAGTTGAACAGCTGTTTAACAGCTTGAGAATGGTCTGTAAAACATCATCTGCGCAACATATTCATCAACGAACCACCATTACATGTTATGTACACCACAAGCAAGTCTTTTACATTAAAAATAAATAGATAATAATATGACTTCTTTAAAATGTGCCCTATAATCTGGTGCGCCTTATGTATGAAAAAAGATCAAAAATAGACCATTTATCAGCACTGAGATTTATAACCCGGTGCGCCCTATGGTCCGGAAAATACGGTAATCAGAATAAAACCTCTTGGCATGCTAGGTTGTCTTTTTATTCTCGGAAATAGTAGAAGAAAAAACAACTTTGGTTTATGTTGTAAACAAAGGTCGCTTTGCATTTTGTTAGTCGACTAAAAACAACCGACAAACCAGTAAAACTTCCATTTTTTGAAGCATTCTGTGTTTTTTCCACACCTGCCTAAAACTTTTGCTTAGAACTGCAATTAGGAGAGTTGTAAAAATATAAAATGCCACAAACTTCAAAGCGCAATCTGGCGAGAGATGACTACACACTGAAAAAAGACAAAGAAAACCCAAAAACACGGAAATTGTTGGCGATACAGAAAAGAGGATCGAGATCAGGGTGAGTGACTGTGTTCAGTTGGTTGGATTCCAGGATTATACGCAATGTTCAGACACGTAAATAGTCTTTGTCATTTTGGGTTGAATTACACGTTTTTTTGACTGCAACTAGCGTTAAATCGGACGGTTTCTTTGACATGAATGGTCTTGGATAGACTAAACTGTAGCTATGTTTACATCCAAACCTTGGTTAGTCAGAATTCCAAATCCACTGTTGAAATGAACACTAAAAAAATAGATCGGATTATGACGTACATATACATTTGCCGAGCGTTTAATCGGAATAAACCCTCTAGGCATGCTAGGTTGTCTTTTTATTCTCGGAAATAGTAGAAGAAAAAACAACTTCGGTCAATGTTGTAAACAAAGGTCGCTTTGCATTTTGTTAGTCGACTAAAAACAACCGACAAACCAGTAAAACTTCCATTTTTGAAAGCATTCTAACTGCATCTTTTTCACACCTGCCTAAAACTTGTGCTTAGTACTGTAATGAGGACAGTTGTAAAAATATAAAATGCCACAAACTTCAAAGCGCAATCTGGCGAGAGATGACTACACACTGAAAAAAGACAAAGAAAACCCCAAATCACTGAAATTGTTGGCGATACAGAAAAAGAAGATCGAGATCAGGGTGAGCGACTGTGTTCAGTTGGTTGGGTTCCAGGATTATACGCAATGTTCAGACACGTAAATAGTCTTTGTCACTTTGGGTTGAATTACACGTTTTTTGACTGCAACTAGCGTTAAAATCGGACGGTTTCTTTGACATGAATGGTCTTGGATAGACTAAACTGTAGCTATGTTTACATCCAAACCTTGGTTAGTCAGAATTCCAAATCCACTGTTGAAATCAACACTAAAAAAATAGATCGGATTATGACGTACATATACATTTGCCGAGCGTTTAATCGGAATAAACCCTCTAGGGATGCTAAATTGTCTTTTTATTCTCGGAAATAGTAGAAGACAAACCAACTTCGGTCTATGTTGTAAACAAAGGTCGCTTTGCATTTTGTTGGTCGACTAAAAACAACCGACAAACCAGTAAAACTTCCATTTTTGAAGGCATTCTTACTAGAGATGCGCGGTTTGCGGTCTCATCCGCGGACTCTGCGGATGAGACCGTTGGTCGGGTGGTTGACATGACGAAAAAATAGATTTTAATTAGATTCGGGCGGGTGCCGGTTGAACCATCCGGAAATATTTAATATACATGGTCCTGTGATCGGTACCCTTTGCCATTCAAAGAGCCATTTAAGACCCTGGTATCACGGATACAAAGGATTATGGGTATTTGTTGTGTTGCGTTTATGTTGTGTTACTGTGAGGATGTTCTCCCGAAATGTGTTTGTCAATCTTGTTGGGTGTGGCTTCACAGCGAGGCGCATATTAGTAAGTGTTAAAGTTGTTTATATCACAAGCATCAGTGTACTCTGTATCACCCAGTATGCCTTTCAATCCTGAACGTGTAATTGCGGAAGCTGCGCACAACATGTTGCCGGACCAAAAATCGGTTCGTACATGTTGTTGAAGGTGTTTAAGGCAATGGCATAACAGCACGCCCATATTCTTGTCAGCAGGATGAACTCTATTGGATAGTCGCAGCGGCTCCAATTGTCTTCATTACTCTGTGAAACAGGTTTAAATAGTTCTGTGAGTGGTATAGGCGGACAACCTCTGATGTATTTCAGCCGGTGGTTGGCGGGCGGGTACGGTCCTGATAAAATGTTGGTTCGGGTGGACGGCGGGTGGATGACGACTTTGGTGATGCGGATGCGGATGATATAATTGCCTATCCGCGCATCTCTAATTCTTACTGTGTCTTTTCCACACCTGCCTAAAACTTGGGCTTAGAACTGTAGTTAGGATGGTTGTAAACAAGCTGATACATGAATGCTGGGAAATTTTTCTCTTTGAGATTTACTCGGATGACGTCGATTATTTGTAACATGAACAGGCGCTACCTTCCTGAAGAACCTTGGAAAAGTTATTCCAAGACAAGTCGGACGATCTCCCATAAAGTCGTCCAGCTGACAGTAAAACTGAAAGAAACACTTTTACCAATTAACTTGTAGCTTTATAGAATGAAGCCTTCAAATTTTTTTGTGTCAGGCTTACCCCTGACTGTTTGTGTTCTAGTTTTTCCTCTGTGTATGTGTTGTATTTCCTGTCTTTAGTTCCTGTCAGGGCTCTTATTTTGTCTGTTTCCTGTTTTTTCTCCTTGTGCGCTGTTTCCTCTGAACTTCGGCTGATTGGCACCTGGCCACACCTGGTGTCAATCAGCCCGGTCCTATTTTACCTGCTTTGTTCCTCCAGTCAGTAATGGATTATTGTTGTCGCTCCTGTCGTGTCAATTTCAGTTCTACTTGTCGTTCCTACTGGTCGTGTCATTGCAGCGTAGCGGTAAGCTATATCCGTTAGCTGTTTGTAGCGTACGGTTTTTTGTTCCCTGCTTCCAGTTTGTTTTCATACTACAAGTAACGACTTCTGTTTACTGCTTGCTACCTGCTAGCTTCCGCGCAAGGTTATCTTCTAGCTCCCATGCTAGTTCTTTCAGTTTGTTATCCGCCTTTGTTTGTTCTTGTTCTAGTATTTCCATTAAATCATGTTTTCCTATTCAATGCCTGCCTTCTTCTCTGCATCATGGGGTTCGTCACAAACTAACTCTGACATTTCGGTTTTAATTCGGTCGATGGTTCAGTGTAGAGATGTTCGCAAATTGTTCATTTCTCGGTTTGTTTGAAATGTGTTCATTCGTTGTATTTGTCCGTTTTCTGTCAAGCTTATCCTGTTCTTGTGGAGCCTACCCCAGCTACAACTCCACCCTTCCTGGGTCTCTAAGTGAACCACTACACCATGGGTGTCAAACTCTGGCCCGCGGGCCAAATTTGGCCCGCCGTTTAATTTCATTTGGCCCTTGAGGCAATATCAAATTAACATTAGAGCTGGCCCGCCGGTAACATCACATTCACCGCTAATACTCGTACTTGCCGACCCTCCCGATTTTGCCGGGCGACTCCCGAAGTTTAGTGCCCTTCCCGAAAATCTCCCTGGGCAACCATTCTCCCGATTTCCACCCGGACCCGGACCCGGCTTTCACACACACACATACTTGGTCAACAGCCATACAGGTCACACTGAGGGTGGCCGTATAAACAACTTTAACATTGTTACAAATATGTGCCACACTGTGAACCCACACCAAACAAGAATGACAAAACACATTTCGGGAGAGCACCCGCACCGTAACACAACATAAACAGAACAAATACCCAGGACTCGTTGCAGCACTAACTCTTTCGGAATGCTACAATATACCACCAGACACCGCCCACCTAATTTCTATTTTATTTTCGAATTTATTAGCCTGCGGAAAAATTAATGTTGATATTTACCTCAGAAGGCTGCAAATAGAAAAGAGGCATTCATTTTTTAAATTACGTTTTATTTAATATAGTTTTTTTGTTTGTTTTTTGAAAGTTGATTTTGCACTATTACGTAATATAAGCTCTGCCTGTTCCATGGGAGGAAGCCGGAGTACCCGGAGGGAACCCACGCAGTCACGGGGAGAACATGCAAACCCCACACAGAAAGATCCCGAGCCCGGAATTGAACCCAGGATTACTCAGGACCTTCGTATCGTGAGGCAGATGCACTAACCCCCTGTCCACCGTGCTGCCCTATTTAAGCCTTGCTTGTTCAATATTCAATGCAAAACTTGTTTGGGTCCCTATTAAAAGGTTCATTTGTTTAACCTTGGCCCGCAGCTTTGTTCAGTTTTAAATTTTGGCCCGCTCTGTGTTTGAGTTTGAAACCCCTGCACTACACCATCAGTGAGGGGCTTGGAGCAGGGGTAGGGAACCTAGGGCTCGGGAGCCAGATGTGGCTCTTTTGATGACTGCATCTGGCTCTCGGATAAATCTGAGCTGACGTTGCTTAACACGATAAATAATGAAAAATTCCACTTGTAATCACAGTGTTAAAAATAATGTTCAAAATATAAAACATTCTCGTGCATTTTTAATCCATCCATCCGTTTTTTTTTGTACCGCACCTGTTCAAGAAGTTGCGTTAATGGTAAGAAGTTACTTATTTATTATTAGTTAGTGGGGGGCTTGCCCTCCTGGGGGTTCTTCAGACCACCAAGCACCGACATGAGAGCCTGTTTCAGGGTTACGATATATATATTTTTTTCAATAAGTCTCTTAGTAGCTTTCCAGCAGTTGTCTTTTTCTCTTTCGTTCTCGCTCACACTCTGGCTCCAGCCCCAGCCCCGTCCCTCCACCTGGCTGCTGTTTATAACAGAGCGACAGGCAATTAGATAACAAGGCCCAGGTGGGCCATACACGCACCTGTCGCTGATTATATGGCTCTTACGGAAATACATTTTAAAATATTTGGATACAAAATGCGGCTGCTAGACTTTTGACAAGAACAAGAAAGTTTGATCACATTACGCCTGTACTGTATATACCTTTATATACATATATACATACATATATACCTATACTGGCTCACCTGCACTGGCTTCCTGTGCACTTAAGATGTGACTTTAAGGTTTTACTACTTACGTATAAAATACTACACGGTCTTGCTCCATCCTATCTTGCCGATTGTATTGTACCATATGTCCCGGCAAGAAATCTGCCTTCAAAGGACTCCGGCTTATTAGTGATTCCCAAAGCCCAAAAAAAGTCTGCGGGCTATAGAGCGTTTTCATTTCAGGCTCCAGTACTCTGGAATGCCCTCCCGGTAACAGTTCGAGATGCCACCTCAGTAGAAGCATTTAAGTCTCACCTTAAAACTCATTTGTATACTCTGGCCTTTAAATAGACTCCCTTTTTAGACTAGTTGATCTGCCGTTTCTTTTCTTTTTCTTCTATGTCCCACTCTCCCTTATGGAGGGGGTCCGGTCCGATCCGGTGGCCATGTACTGCTCGCCTGTGTATCGGCTGGGGACATCTCTGCGCTGCTGATCCGCCTCCGCTTGGGATGGTTTCCTGCTGGCTCCGCTGTGAACGGGACTCTCGCTGCTATGTTGGATCCGCTTTGGACTGGACTCTCGCGACTGTGTTGGATCCATTATGGATTGAACTTTCACAGTATCATGTTAGACCCGCTCGACATCCATTGCTTTCGTCCTCTCCAAGGTTCTCATAGTCATCATTGTCACCGACGTCCCACTGGGTGTGAGTTTTCCTTGCCCTTATGTGGGCCTGCCGAGGATGTCGTAGTGGTTTGTGCAGCCCTTTGAGACACTAGTGATTTAGGGCTATATAAGTAAACATTGATTGATTGATTGATTCTTGGCTCTCTCAGCCAAAAAGGTTCCCGACCCCCCTGGCTTAGAGTATAGAAGTGTTGTTTCTAATGCCCGGTCTGATAATGTGAAGTTTACAGCCTGTTCGGAGATCCAGAATCAGTATGCGGCTCGTCTCCAAGTCCCGGGGGAATAACGTCTGTTCTTGGTCTTTGCAAACACGGAATGAAAAGGAGTCTCACCTCGTTCCTCCGGCCCGATGCCCAGCCTGTACGCTATTTCATCTTAACAACAGGCTCCAGAGAGGGGGGGTGGGGGGGGGGGATGATTGCATCGGTGGGCGAGTTCTCGGGGCGAATGCGAAGCGTGTTCCAGCAGTCGCCAGCCGCGCTGTCAGACACGCTTCAGGCCTCTGACAGGCAGCGGGAAGAAGGCCTGGTGAAAATGAGATGGCAGCGTCTGTTTGCAGAAAAGTGGGAAGGGGGGGGGGGTCGGCTGAGACCACGAAGCAGGTCTGCGGAATGATCGGCTTTGATTCACGCTCATGGTCCTCACACGGGGGCACAGGTGGACTCTGGAATACCAAAATCTTTGCAAAGACACCCTTGGATCATGGTCTCTATTCTTTGTCTCTATGTTTAGCTCAGTAGGCCGAGATGGAGACTTCTTCTTGGGTTGGGACCAGGAAGCCTTTAAAGACAATCCAAGACTAGAAGTGTTTTTCACTGCTACTGAACAGAAGAGTGAAGTTCGTGGATTTCATGTTTTATTGCTCAGTTCTTACCGTCAAGTTTGTTCTTTTCTTCGTACATTCATCTGTTTCTTTGTCCTTGGTTTGGTAGTTGATTTACTTTTTCGTTCTTTTGCTCATTTGTTAGTTCGTGTGTTTGATTTTCCATTTGCTAGCTAGCTAGTTCCTTCGCTTAAACACTCGTTCTTTTAGTTGTTAGTCAGTTTGCTGGTTTGTTTGTTTATTCGCTGGTTTATTCCTTTGCTTGTTTGTTTGTTCATTCGCATTTTCTTTCAGTCATTGGTCAATTTGTCTTACGTTTGTTAGGTTTTTCATTGGTTTTTCCATTTGTTAGCTAGCTAGTTCCTTCGCTTGAACACTCGTTCTTTTAGTTGTTAGTCAGTTTGCTGGTTTGTTTGTTTATTCACCGGTTCATTCCTTTGCTTGTTCATTCATTTATTCACTTTGTCCTTTGTTTGTTACTTTATTTACTGTTTTATTCCTTTGCTTATTTGTTCGCTAGTTTGTCAATTAATTTGTACGTTTTTCCATTTGCTAGCTAGCTCATTCTTTCGCTTAAAGACTCGATCTTTGAGTTGTTAGTCAGTTTGCTGGTTCGTTTTCTTTATTCGGAGGCTTATTCCTTTGCTTGTTCATTCGTTCATTCGCATTTTCTTTCAGTCATTGGTCAATTTGTCTTACGTTTGTTAGTTCATTCATTCGTTTTTCCATTTGTTAGCTCGCTCGTTCTTTCGCTTAAACACGCGTTCCTTTGTTAGTCAGTTTTCTAGTTCGTTTGTTTTTTCGCTGTGTCATTCCTTTTCTTGTTCGTTCGTTCATTCCTTCTCATTTTCTTTCATTCACCTGTCAATTCGTCCTTCGTTACTTAGTTTATTTGCTTCTTCGTTCCTTTGTTAATTTATTCGCGAGTTTGTTAATTCATGTGTTCGTTTTCCCATTTCTTAGCTTGCTTGTTCTTTCGCTTCAAACACTCGTTCTTTTAGTTGTTAGTCAGTTTGCTGGTTCGTTTGTTTATTCACCGGTTCCTTCTTTTGCTTGTTCATTCATTTATTCAGGTTTTCTTTCATTCACCTGTCACTTTGTCCTTCTTTTGTCAGTTTATATACCTTTTCATTCCTTTGCTTATTTGTTCGCTAGTTTGTCAATTAATTTGTAAGTTTTTCCATTTGCTAGCTAGCTCGTTCCTTCGCTTAAGCACTCGTTCTTTGAGTTGTTAGTCAGTTTGCTGGTTCGTTTGTTTATTCGCCGGTTTATTCCTTTGCTTGTTCGTTCGTTCATTCGCATTTTCTTACAGTCGTTGGTCAATTTCTCTTACGTTTGTTAGGTTTTTCATTGGTTTTTCCATTTGTTAGCTTGCTAGTTCCTTCGCTTCAACACTCGTTCTTTTAGTTGTTAGTCAGTTTCCTGTTACTTTGTCCTTCGTATGTTAGTTTATTTACTTTTTCATTCCTTTGCTTATTTGTTCGCTAGTTTGTCAATTAATTTGTACGTTTTTCCATTTGCTAGCTCGCTCGTTCTTTCGCTTAAACACTCGTTCTTTTAGTTGCTAGTCAGTTTTGTAGTTCTGTGTTTACTCGCTGGTTAATTCCTTTGATGTTCGTTTGTTCATTCCTTTGCATTTTCTTTCATTCACTTGTCACTTTGTCCTTCGTTTCCTAGTTTATTTGCTTCTTCGTTCCTTTGCTCATTTGTTCGCTAGCTTGTCAATTAATTTGTACGTTTTTCCATTGGTTAGCTAGCTCGTTCCTTCGCTTAAACACTCGTTCTTTGAGTTGCATAGTTTGGTGTTTCGTTTGTTTATTCGCCGGTTTATTCCTTTGCTTGTTTGTTCGTTCATTCATTCGTATTTTTTTTCAATCATTGGTCAATTTGTCTTACGTTTGTTAGTTCATGTGTTTGTTTTTCCATTTCTTAGCCAGCTCATTCTTTCGCTTAAACACTCGTTCTTGTAGTTGTTAGTCAGTTTGCTGGTTTGTTTGTTTTTTCACCAGTTCATTCATATGCTTGTTCATTCATTTATTCAGATTTTCTTTCATTCACTTGTCACTTTGTCCTTCATTTGTTAGTTTATTTACTTTTTCATTCCTTTGCACATTTGTTCGCCAGTTTGTCAATTAATTTGTACGTTTTTTCCATTTTCTAGCTAGCTCGTTCTTTCGCTTAAACACTCATTCTTTGAGTTGTTAGTCAGTTTGCTGGTTTGTTTGTTTATTCGCCGGTTCATTCCTTTGCTCGTTCGTTCGTTTTTTCCTTCGCATTTTCTTTCATTCACTTGTCACTTTGTCCTTCGTTTGTTAGTTAATTTGCTTCTTCGTTCCTTTGCTCATTTATTCACGAGTTTGTTAGTTCATGTGTTTGTTTTTCCATTTGTTAGCTAGCTTGTTCCTTCGCTTAAACACTCGTTCTTTTAGTTGTTAGTCAGTTTTCTAGTTCTGTGTTTACTCGCCGGTTCGTTCCTTTGATCGTTCGTTCGTTCATTCCTTCGCATTTTCTTTCATTCACCTGTCACTTTGTCCTGCGTTTGTTGGTTAATTTGCTTCTTTGTTCCTTTGCTCATTTATTCACGAGTTTGTTAGTTCATTTGTTTGTTTTTCCATTTGTTAGCTCGCTTGTTCTTTCACTTCAACACTCGTTCTTTTAGTTGTTAGTCAGTTTGCTGTTTCGTTTGTTTATCCGCCGGTTCATTCCTTTGCTTGTTCATTCATTTATTCAGATTTTCTTTCATTCAGCTGTCCCTTTGTCCTTCGTTTGTTAGTTTATTTACTTTTTCATTCCTTTGCTTATTTGTTCGCTAGTTTGTCAATTAATTTATTTGTACGTTTTTCCATTTGCTAGCTAGCTTGTTATTTCGCTTAAACACTCGTTCTTTTAGTTGTTAGTCAGTTTGCTGTTTCGTTTGTTTATTTGCCGGTTTATTCCTTTGCTTGTTCGTTCGTTCTTTCCTTCGCATTTTCTTTCATTCACTTGTCACTTTGTCCTGCGTTTCTTAGTTTATTTGCTTCTTCGTTCCTTTGCTCATTTATTTGCAAGTTTGTTAGTTCATGTGTTCGTTTTTCCATTTCTTAGCTTGCTTGTTCTTTCGCTTCAAACACTCGTTCTTTTAGTTGTTAGTCAGTTTGCTGGTTCATTTGTTTATTCACCGGTTCATTCTTTTGCTTGTTCATTCATTTATTCAGGTTTTCTTTTATTCACCTCTCACTTTGTCTTTTGTTTGTTAGTTTATTTACTTTTTCATTCCTTTGCTTATTTGTTCGCTAGTTTGTCAATTAATTTGTACGTTTTTCCATTTGCTAGCTAGCTCGTTCTTTCGCTTCAACACTCGTTCTTTGAGTTGTTAGTCACTTTGCTTGTTCGTTTGGTTATTCACCGGTTTATTCCTCTGCTTGTTTGTTCGTTCATTCGCATTTTCTTTCAGTCATTGGTCAATTTGTCTTACGTTTGTTAGTTATTTCATTGGTTTTTCCAATGGTTAGCTCGCTTGTTCTTTCGCTTAAACACTCGCTCTTTTAGTTGTTAGTCAGTTTTCTAGTTTGTTTGTTTATTCGCTGGTTCATTCCTTTGCTCGTTAGTTCGTTCATTCCTTCGTATTTTCTTTCTTTCACTTGTCACTTTGTCCTTCGTTTCTTAGTTTATTTGCTTCTTCTTCTTTTACTCATTTGCTCGCTAGTTTGTCAATTCATTTGTTCGTTTTTCTGATGTTAGCTAGCTCGTTCCTTCTCTTAAACACTCGTTCTTTTAGTTGTTAGTCAGTTTGCTGGTTCATTTGTTTATTCGCTCGTTCATTCCTTTGCTTGTTTGTTTACTGGTTTGTCAATTGATGTGTTTGTTTTTTTTCCATTAGTTAGCTCGCTCGTTCCTTCGCTTCAACACTCGTTTAGTTGTTTATTCGCTGGTTCATTCCTTTGCTTGTTCGTTTGTTCATTTACATTTTCTTTCATTCACCTTTTACTTAGTCCTTTGTTTGTTAGTTTATTTGCTTCTTCGTTCCTTTGCTCATTTGTTTGCTAGTTTGCCTGTTAGTTCATTTGACTGTTTTTCCATTTCTTAGTTCTCTCGTTCGCTTCGACAGTCGTTCTTTTTGTTCTTAGACAGTTTTCTAGTTTGTTTGTTTATTCGCTGGTTCATTCGTTCATTATTCCTTCGCATTTTCTTTCATTCACTTGTCAGTTTGTCCTTTGTTTGTTAGTTCATTTGCTTCTTTGTTTCTTTATTCCTTTGCTTAATTGTTAACTATCTTTTCGAACGAAGAAAAAAATTGACATTTTTTCTGTTGCCCTTTTGTCTCTGAGTCCGATTGTTCGTTCTACCTTATTTGTTTACTCGTTTGTTCATTCATGATCTTGTTCGTTCATTCACTTGTTCATCAGTTTGTCCATTGAATTGATTGAATTTTTTTGATTGATTGAACCTTTTATTAGTAGATTGCACAGTACAGTACATATTTCGTACAATTGACCACTAAATGGTAACACCCCAATAAGTTTTTCAACTTGTTTAAGTCGGGTTCCAAGTTAATCAATTCATGGTAATCCATTACTTCGTTAGGTCATTTATTTGTTAGACATTTCATTTGTTTGCTTGCTCGTCCCGGCGCTCCAAGAATCATTCCTTTTGTTGTTAGTCCATTTGCTCGTTCATATGTTTATTCGCCGGTTCATTCTTTCATCTGATTGATTGATCATTCTTTCGCTGACTTGTTCATTTACTTGCCCATCATATTGTTTGTTCAGTCTTTTATTTGTTTCCTCGCTCGTTCCTTCGCTCCAACACTTGTTACTTTGGTGGTTGGTCGGTTAGCTAGTTTGTTAATTTATTCGCTGGTTCGTTCCTTATTTTGCTTGTTTGTTCATTTACTTGTTTGTCTGTTCATTTGTCAGTTTGCTCATTTGTTTGTCCATTCGTCCATTTGTTTACTCGCTCGTTCCTCGTAGCTCGTTCATTCACCTGTTTGTTTATTTCCCAATTTTGTTCATCACTTTGTTTATTTCTTTGGGTCGGTTTAGCTCGATTGGTAGAGCGGCCGTGCCAGCAACTTGAGGGTTGCAGGTTCGATTCCCACTTCTTCCAACCTAGTCACTGCCGTTGTGTCCTTGGGCAAGACACTTTACCCACCTGCTCCCAGTGCCACCTACACTGGTTTAAATGTAACTTAGATATTGGGTGTCACTATGTAAAGCGCTTTGAGTCACTAGAGAAAAAGCGCTATATAAATATAATTCACTTCACACTTCACTTTGTTAGTTTGCTAATCCATTTTTCGTTCTCCCATTTTTTTTTCTCGATTGTTTTTCCGCTTCTTTGGTTGGTTGGTCCTTTGCTAGTCAAAGGCCTACTGAAATGAAATGTTCTTATCCAAACGGGGATAGCAGGTCCATTCTATGTGTCATACTTGATCATTTCGCGATATTGCCATATTTTTGCTGAAAGGATTTAGTAGAGAACATCCACGATAAAGTTCCCAACTTTTGGTCGCTAATAAAAAAGCCTTGCCTGTACCGGAAGTAGCAGATGATGTGCGCGTGACGTCACGGGTTGTGGAGCTCCTCACATCTGGACATTGTTTACAATCATGGCCACCAGCAGCGAGAGCGATTCGGACCGAAAAAGCGACGATTTCCCCATTAATTTGAGCGAGGATGAAAGATTCGTGGATGAGGAAAGTGAGAGTGAAGGACTAGAAATTAAAAAAAAAAAGGACTATACAGTGGGAGCGATTCAGATGTTATTAGACAAATTTACTAGGATAATTCTGGAAAATCCCTTATCTGCTTATTGTGTTACTAGTGTTTTAGTGAGATTATATGGTCATACCTGTCCAACCTGAATGTCGGCCCTGCACCTTTCTTCAGCACCAGTCGACGAGTGGTGGCAATACACATCTCTGCCCTTTGCAAGGAACCCTATTTGAAACACAATCTTTCGAAATGATCGCTGCATAATACACTGTACTTTGTGTGTGTGGTCCAATCCAACCGTGTTCGCTTGACCGCTCTGTTCAATCAATCAATCAATCAATGTTTACTTATATAGCCCTAAATCACTAGTGTCTCAAAGGGCTGCACAAACCACTACGACATCCTCGGTAGGCCCACATAAGGGCAAGGAAAACTCACACCCAGTGGGACGTCGGTGACAATGATGACTATGAGAACCTTGGAGAGGAGGAAAGCAATGGATGTCGAGCGGGTCTAACATGATACTGTGAAAGTTCAATCCACAATGGATCCAACACAGTCGCGAGAGTCCAGTCCAAAGCGGATCCAACACAGCAGCGAGAGTCCCGTTCACAGCGGAGCCAGCAGGAAACCATCCCAAGCGGAGGCGGGATCAGCAGCGCAAAGATGTCCCCAGCCGATACACAGGCGAGCAGTACATGGCCACCGGATCGGACCGGACCCCCTCCACAAGGGAGAGTGGGACATAGGAGAAAAAGAAAAGAAACGGCAGATCAACTGGTCTAAAAAGGGAGTCTATTTAAAGGCTAGAGTATACAAATGAGTTTTAAGGTGAGACTTAAATGCTTCTACTGAGGTGGCCTCTCGAACTGTTACTGGGAGGGCATTCCAGAGTACTGGAGCCCGAAATTAAAACGCTCTATAGCCCGCAGACTTTTTTTGGGCTATCACTAATAAGCCGGAGTCTTTTGAACGCAGATTTCTTGCCAGGACATATGGTACAATACAATCGGCAAATTAGGATGGAGCTAGACCATCATCATATTCCGGGAATGTAAACACTGAAACACCGGCTGTGTTTGTGTTGCTAAAGGCGGCCGCAATACACCGCTTCCCACCTACAGCTTTCTTCTTTGACGTCTCCATTATTCATTGAACAAATTGCAAATGAATCAGCAACACTGCTGTCCATAATACTGTGGAATTATGCGATGAAAAGAGACGACTTATAGCTGTGAACAGTGCTGGAACAAAATGTCCTCTACAATGCGTCATCATACCGAGACGTTTTAGCATGATACTTCCGCGCGAAATTTAAGAATTGCAATTTAGTAAACTAAAAAGGCCGTATTGGCATGTGTTGCAATGTTAATATTTCATCATTGATATATAAACTATCAGACTGCGTGGTCGCTAGTAGTGGCTTTCAGTAGGCCTTTCATTCGTTCATTTGCTTGTTCATGATTGCATCCATTTGTTTGTTCTCCATGATTCCATTTTTCTTTTATGTCCTACACTTGTTCCTTCAGTTGTTTGTTTGCTAGTCAGTCCGTTCATCCATTTGATTGTCATCGTGTCGGTTGGTTTGTTGGTTCATTCACTTTTTCATTCATTCACTCCTGCACTGGCTCCTCTGGTTGTCCATTCATTTGTTAGTTTCTTTGCTCATTCATTTGTTCATTCGTCTAATTTGCTCGCTCCTTCCTTTGGTTTTTACACTCGTCCCTTCCTTTGTTTGCTTGTTCATTTCATTATTCCGTCATTTACTTCTCAGTCGTTTTGTTAGCTCATTCATTTCTTCCATCTTCCATTTATCTGGTCACTCGTTCCTTTGATGGTTCATTCGCTCGTTCATTTATTTGCTCGTTTGTCATTTTGTCCGTTTTTCTGTTAGCATATTCGTTTGCTGGCTCGTTCCTTGGCGCCTACATTGTTTCCTGTGGTTTGTGGTTTTTTGTTTATTTGCCGGCTTGTTCAATTGCCGGTTTGTTGATCACTTTGTCGGTTGGATTTTTAGTTTCTTCTTCCATTTGTTTGCTCGCTCATTCCCTTGGTACTTAGTTCATTTATTTGCCTGTTAATTCATTTACTTGCTCTTCATTTGTTAGCTCATTCATTTGATTGTTCATCCATTCACTTGGTCCCTAGTTCCTTTGCTCAAACCCTCCTTTGCACATGTATTTGTTTCTCGTTCGTTCCTACGCCATTTTTACTCTTTTTTTCGTTTCTTCACTTGTTCAGTCTGTTCCTTAATTCATTTGTTCGTTCCGTCCGATGCTCCTTCGTCTTTCCTTCCCTCGTTTGTTCATTCGTTCCTTTGTATGGTCCGTCGTCCGCTCTTTCGTTCGTTCTTTGTTCGAGCTACCTAAGCAATTTCCACGGACATTTCTAGAATTATTATTAATTTCACATTCTGCTTCAATATAAGACATTTTTAATTCATTAGACCTCGGTGGAAGTCTGAACTCAACTTGTAAAATATTATTTCTATGCTTACATGCATCTCAGACCTCTCAATAAGACTGTGGAGGGGGGCGCGGAACGGGGTGTGCACGGACCGGCCTGGAAGACAGCGACAGGTGAGTGGATGGCCCAGGTGGAGCCTGGTTATCTAATCACCTGTCGCCTGTATTAGCAGCAGCCGGCACGAGACACATTGTTGGATCTGGAGTGGGAGCCACAGTGAGACACAGACGCAGAGAAAACATTTGGTAGAAAGCAAAACACGTTCACGACTTTATGGAAATAAAACAGTGTTGTAACCCTGATCCGGGCTCTCCTGGCATCAGAGGAACCCACCGGAGGGCAACCTCCACAATTTGGCCCCCAATGTGGGGCCTGAAGCCATGACCCTGTGATTGAGAGTCTCATGCTCTAAAGACTGAGCTAACCGGGCTACACATTAAACACCATTTTGTGCCCGGATCAGGGTTCCAACACTGTTTTATTTCCATAAAGTCGTGAATGTTCCAGCAAAACACATCACTCTACCTACTCAGAGGCCTAGTGGTTAGAGTGCCCGCAATGAGATCGGTAGGTTGTGGGTCATACCAAAGACTATAAAAATGGGACCCATTACCTCCCTGCTTGGCACTCAGGATCAAGGGTTGGAATTGGGGGTTAACTCACCAAAAGTTATTCCCGGGCGTGGCACCGCTGCTGCCCACTGCTCCCCTCACCTCCCAGGAGGTGATCAAGGGTGATGGGTCAAATGCAGGGAATAATTTCTCCACACCTATTGTGTGTGTGACAATCATTGGTACTTTAACTTTAACAAATGTTTTCTCTGCGTCTGTGTCTCGGCTCTCTCTCACTCCGGCTCAAACAATGTGTCTCGTTCCGGCTGCTGCTAATACAGGTGACTAGATAACAAGGCCCACCTGGGCCATCCACTCACCTGTCGCTGTCTTCCAGGCCGGTCCTTGCACACTCTGTTCCGTGGCAGGCCCGCAGGCCACGCCCCCCCCCCCCCCCCCTCCACAAAGACCTTCTATGACAAAAACAATTATAAACAATACATATTTTACACCGATGAACATTAGTTAACAACAACGAGAACCAACTTAACACCATTGGATGCTCACTGAGCGAAGTTGGATGTTGTTTTGTATGCTAACGCATTGTTTACAGTTCACCTTGCAAAAAAACAGTGGAGCTGCTCGTTCAGCTCGCTCTGCAAGTGACGCTAGTTAGACTCGACAAGGTGTGAGCCTGCGACCATCTGTTGAAAGTACGTCACAGGTGGTCACATCGCCAAGCACGGCGGGATTTAACCGTTGTTCAAGTCCTCTTTTCACAAGAAAATGCGACCAAAGTGTGCTAGTCTGGCGCTAGGCTAGTTGGGAAAAAAAAAAACATTGCCATTAGCAACTAGGGATGGAGCATTTTTTGGCAACCACCGAATCTCGCTAGTCCTACCGTACAATTCACGCAAAATCCAAGGGTGCTTAAGTCACGGTTCCTGGGTCGCCGACTAAGAAAAATATTCGCACTTTGGCGATCACTCCAGCAGCACTGAGAGCTAACTCAGCCAAACTACCTTTAATCAATCAATCAATGTTTATTTATATAGCCCCAAATCACAAATGTCTCAAAGGACTGCACAAATCATTACGACTACGACATCCTCGGAAGAACCCACAAAAGGGCAAGGAAAACTCACACCCAGTGGGCAGGGAGAATTCACATCCAGTGGGACGCTAGTGACAATGCTGACTATGAGAAACCTTGGAGAGGACCTCAGATGTGGGCAACCCCCCCCCCCCCTCTAGGGGACCGAAAGCAATGGATGTCGAGCGGGTCTAACATGATACTGTGAAAGTTCAATCCATAGTGGCTCCAACACAGCCGCGAGAGTTCAGT
Source organism: Nerophis ophidion (assembly GCF_033978795.1). Taxonomy (NCBI): domain Eukaryota; kingdom Metazoa; phylum Chordata; class Actinopteri; order Syngnathiformes; family Syngnathidae; genus Nerophis; species Nerophis ophidion. Next base: position 91,119,554 of record NC_084612.1, read on the forward strand.
TCAAGTCGATCCAAGACAGCAGCGAGAGTCCCGTCCACAGGAAACCATCTCAAGCGGAGGCGGATCAGCAGCGTAGAGATGTCCCCAACCGATACACAGGCGAGCGGTCCATCCTGGGTCCCGACGAGTATCCTGGGTCTCGACTCTGGACAGCCAGTACTTCATCCATGGTCATCGGACCACAAGGGAGGGGGGGACATAGGAGAAAGAAAAGAAACGGCAGATCAACTGGTCTAAAAAGGGAGTCTATTTAAAGGCTAGAGTATACGGATGAGTTTTAAGGTGAGACTTAAATGCTTCTACTGAGGTAGCATCTCGAACTGTTACCGGGAGGGCATTCCAGAGTACCTTGATTCATTTAATTTCATTTTCCATCTGGCAATCTAATGGACGAGTCGGGGTTTGGAGGTTGCCAGGAGAACGCTACATTTCGGACTGCATTGTGCCGAGTGTGGAATTTGGTGGAGGAGGAATTATGGTGTGGGGTTGTTTTTCCAGGAGTTGGGCTTGGTCCCTTAGTTCCAGTGAAAGGAAGTTTGGGATACCAAAACATTTTGGACAATTCCATGCTCCCTTCCTCTTCCAACATGACTGTGCACCAGTGCACAAAGCAAGGTCCACAAAGGCATGGATGACACAGTCTGGTGTGGATGAACTTGACTGGCCTGCGCAGAGTCCTGACCTGAACTCAATAGAACACTTTTAGGATGTATTAAAACGGAGACTGAGAGCCAGGCCTTCTCCACCAACATCAGTGTGTGACCTCACCAATGCGCCTTTGGAAGAGTGCTGGAAAATTCCTATAAACACACTCTGCAACCTTGTGGACAGCCTTCCCAGAAGAGTTGAAGCTGTAATCGCTGAAAAAGGTGGACTGACATCATATTGAACCCAATGGGTTAAGGAATGGGATGGCACTTCAAGTTCATATGTGAGTCAAGAAAGGTGGCCAAATACTTTTGGCAATATGGTGTACAAACCCCGTTTCCATATGAGTTGGGAAATGGTGTTAGATGTAAATATAAACAGAATACAATGATTTGCAAATCCTTTTCAACCCATATTCAGTTGAATATGCTACAAAGACAACATATTTGATGTTCAAACTCATAAACTTTATTTGTTTTTTCAAATAATAACTTAGAATTTCATGGCTGCAACACGTGCCAAAGTAGTTGGGAAAGGGCATGTTAACCACTGTGTTACATCACATTTTCTTTTAACAACACTCAATAAATGTTTGGGAACTGAGGAAACTAATTGTTGAAGCTTTGAAAGTAGAATTCTTCCCCATTCTTGTTTTATGTCGAGCTTCAGTCCTTCAACAGTCCGGGGTCTCCGCTGTCGTATTTTACGCCTAATAATGCGTCATAGATTTTTGATGGGAGACACCCGCACTCTTTTTTTTACGAAGCCACGCTGTTGTAACACGTGCTGAATGTGGCTTGGCATTGTCTTGCTGAAATAAGCAGGGGCGTCCATGAAAAAGACAGCGCTTAGATGGCAGCATATGTTGTTCCAAAACCCCTATGTATCTTTCGGCAATAATGGTGCCTTCACAGATGTGTAGGTTACCCATGCCTTGGGCACTAATGCACCCCCATACCATCACAGATGCTGGCTTTTGAATTTGTGTCGATAACAGTCTGGACGGTTCACTTCCCCTTTGGTCCGGATGACACGATGTTGAATATTTCCCAAAAAACATTTGAAATGTGGACTCGTCAGACCAAAGAACATTTTTCCACTTTGCATCAGTCCATCTTAGATGATCTCGGGCCCAGAGAAGCCGGCGGCGTTTCTGGATGTTGTTGATAAATGGCTTTCGCTTTGCAGAGTAGAGCTTTAACTTGCACTTACAGATGTAGCGACAAACTGTATTTAGTGACAGTGGTTTTCTGAAGTGTTCCTGAGCCCATGTGGTGATATCCTTTAGAGATTGATGTTAGTTTTTGATACAGTGCCATCTGAGGGATCAAAGCTCACGGTCATTCAATGTTGGTTTCCGGCCATGCCGCTTACGTGAAGTGATTTCTCCAGATTCTCTGGACCTTTTGATGATATTATGGAGCGTAGATGTTGAAATCCCTAAATTTCTTGCAATGTCACTTTGAGAAAGGTTGTTCTTAAACTGTTTGACTATTTGCTCACACAGTTGTGGACAAAGGGGTGTACCTCGCCCCATCCTTTCTTGTGAAAGACTGAGCATTTTTTGGGAAGCTGTTTTTACACCCAATCATGGCCAATTAGCTTGCACACCTGTGGGATGTTCCACATAAGTGTTTGATGAGCATTCCTCAACGTTTTCAGTATTTATTGCCACCTTTCCCAACTTCCTTGTCACGTGTTGCTGGCATCAAATTCTAAAGTTAATGATTATTTGGGGAAAAAAACAAGTTTATCAGTTTGAACATCAAATATGTTGTCTTTGTAGCATATTCAACTGAATATGGGTTGAAAAGGATTTGCAAATCATTGTATTCTGTTTATATTTACATCTAACACAATTTCCCAACTCATATGGAAACGGGGTTTGTAGTTTTGTTATTATATGTGGTATAAACTAAGATCAGAGTCGAAAACGACGGGCAGATTTTTCACTTGCGGCCGTATTGCGCAATTTTGCTCTTTTTTCCGTGCACTCCGAATCCTCATTAAAGTTAGAAAATGGACTTTTTAGAGGAAGGTTCCCCACCTGTGGCGTGTGGAGCGTGCCACTAATCCACGGGGAAGGTGCACACTATGTCTCCACGTGCCGCTAAGCTGCTTAGGCCGTGCTGTAATTAGGGCCGCGTAGTAAAACACGGCGCAGGCGGGAGATCCGGCAAAGGTTTTGGAGAAGATGCCCGCTGCTTGAAGCCCCGACGGCGGGGATATTGATCTGTTCAATCAGCCGCAGGCATGAAAAGGACTCGCATGATGTTTTTTTTTGTTTTTTTTCTAATCCCCTCGGGGCAGTAATGGCCGACACGGCCGCTCGTTGTCCAGGGCTGAAACTGAAATGGCCGACTTGCTGGCACGCCACGCTGAGTGGGAAAGCGAGTGAGGCGGCATTTAACGAACCCTGAGCGCCACAAAACACATTTCCCCCCGCCGCCAAACAAAGTGAGCGTCCGGGAACTTCGATGTTTTTACAGCGAGCCTCCAAATGACCCCGACCTTTATTACTTTTCACATTTGTGCAAATGTGGCGGCACTCTATGAATATTCATCATTCTATATCAAGTCACTGTAAAAAAAAAAAAACATACTGTACATAATATCAAAGATGGTTTTGGGTTGTTTTTTTTGCATCTATCTGCTTTCATAGAAGGGTCAAGGGGGTCCCCTTGTGGAGATGAACAGTATTGCTACTTGATGCTGACTCAGGTCAACATTAGAATACTTAAGGACATCCATCCATCCATCCATCCATCCATTTTCTACCGCTTATTCCCTTTCGGGTCGCGGGGGGCGCTGGCGCCTATCTCAGCTACAATCGGGCGGAAGGCAGGGTACACCCTGGACAAGTTGCCACCTCATCGCAGGGCCAACACAGATAGACAGACAACATTCACACTCACATTCACACACTAGGGACCATTTAGTGTTGCCAATCAACATATCCCCAGGTGCATGTCTTTGGAGGTGGGAGGAAGCCGGAGTACCCGGAGGGAACCCACGCAGTCACGGGGAGAACATGCAAACTCCACACAGAAAGATCCCGAGCCTGGATTTGAACCCAGGACTGCAGGAACTTCGTATTGTGAGGCAGACGCACTAACCCCTCTCCCACCGTGAAGCCCGACATCCATCCATCCATCCATTTTCTACCGCTTATTCCCTTTCGGGGTTGCGGGGGGCGCTGGCGCCTATCTCAGCTACAATCAGGAGGAAGGCGGGGTACACCCTGGACAAGTCGCCACCTCATCGCAGGGCCAACATACAAAAGTTATTTGTGTTCACATCTGAAGATGAGAACCACAGAAGGCCGTATGACTTAAAACATCCAAGAGCGTGAACAAATTTGAAACAAATGTGCTTGTCTGTTGTTGGTGTGAAAGCATGGAATTCTCTAAACAAAGACTTAAAAAGCTGTAAGAATATCTTTCAATCAATCAATCAATGTTTATTTATATAGCCCCAAATCACAAATGTCTCAAAGGACTGCACAAATCATTACGACTACGACATCCTCGGAAGAACCCACAAAAGGGCAAGGAAAACAATGCTGACTATGAGAAACCTTGGAGAGGACCTCAGATGTGGGCAACCCCCCCCCTCTAGGGGACCGAAAGCAATGGATGTGGAGCGGGTCTAACATGATACTGTGAAAGTTCAATCCATAATGGATCCAAAACAGCTGCGAGAGTCCAGTCCAAAGCGGATCCAACACAGCAGCGAGAGTCCCGTTCACAGCGGAGCCAGCAGGAAACCATCCCAAGCGGAGCTGGATCAGAAGCGAAGGGATGTCCCAAGCCGATACACAGGCAAGCAGTACATGGCCACCGGATCGGACCGGACCCCCTCCACAAAGGAGAGTGGGACATAGAAGAAAAAGAAAAGAAACGGCAGATCAACTGGTCTAAAAAGGGAGTCTATTAAAAGGCTAGAGTATACAAATGAGTTTTAAGGTGAGACTTAAATGCTTCTACTGAGGTAGCATCTCGAACTGTTACCGGGAGGGCATTCCAGAGTACTGGAGCCCGAAATAAAAACGCTCTATAGCCCGCAGACTTTTTTTGGGCTTTGGGAATCACTAATAAGCCGGAGTCCTTTGAACGCAGATTTCTTGCCGGGACATATGGTACAATACAATCGGCAAGATAGGATGGAGCTAGACCGTGTAGTATTTTATACGTAAGTAGTAAAACATTAAAGTCACATCTTAAGTGCACAGGAAGCCAGTGCAGGTGAGCCAGTATAGGTATATATGTATGTATATATGTATATAAAGGTATATACAGTACAGGTGTAATGTGATCAAACTTTCTTGTTCTTGTCAAAAGTCTAGCAGCCGCATTTTGTACCAACTGTAATCTTTTAATGCTAGACAGGGGTCGACCCGGAAATAATACGTTACAGTAGTCGAGGCGAGACGTAACAAACGCATGGATAATGATCTCGGCGTCTTTAGTGGACAGAATGGAGCGAATTTTAGCGATATTACGGAGATGAAAGAAGGCTGTTTTAGTAACGCTTTTAATGTGTGACTCAAAGGAGAGAGTTGGGTCGAAGATAATACCCAGATTCTTTACCGAGTCACCTTGTTTAATTGTTTGGTTGTCAAATGTTAAAGTTGTATTATTAAATAGAGGTCGGTGTCTAGCAGGACCGATAATCAGTATTTCCGTTTTTTTGGCGTTGAGTTGCAGAAAGTTAGCGGACATCCATTGTTTAATTTCATTAAGACACGCTTCCAACTTTGTATTTAAAAAGAGTTATAAAAAGAGAAAACTGGAATTATATCAAACTGAGTTTTGATTTAGATTGGACGTGTCATTGTGAAAGCGCTTAAAGGAAAATGGAAAAGTATGTTGGAGTTTGGGTGTTGGTGGAGGGAACAGTTATAAAGTCATCTAAAATACTGTAATTTGTGTTAAAAAAAAAGGGGCAGATAAATATAAGAATATTATTCTTCCATCTGCTCCTTTCTGATCATGGAAATGTATAAGAAAAAAACAATGAAAGTGTCAATTGTACGTGGCTTGTAAATATGCATTTTCATGAAAGGAACACAAATAAATGATGATGTTGATACTTTAAATAAACAAATGAGCAATTTGTTGTTACTTCCATTTATAAATACCTTTTAAATATGACTTTAAACTGTTAACCATACATAAATCCAAGCTATTATTAGTAGGTGAGTAAATATTAAGTATTGGTATATTGTTTGCTACTCTTCACCTATAAAAGCTAATATCTAAGGTCGGCAGAGGAATTTAAATAATACTAATACTAATAATAATTGGAAAAAATACATTAAATACACCTAATTAGTTCTGGATAATAAATAAAATAAAATAAAAATACATCCAAATAGATCAACACAACAATAATGAAATATTATGATAATTCTTATTTAATATATATATATATATATATATATATATATATATATATATATATATATATATATATATATATATATTTAAACCGTTAAGATAATTACGGCATGTTATTGGGTAATTTGCAATAAATATTATCTCAATAAGCAAAAAACATTCTTTATTGTGTAATTGGTCTTATGAAAAAAAATCACACTATGACGACTAACTTGCTAATAAAATTAAATCAAAGTTGAAGAAATGAAATAACAGTTACATGTAATAATCATTTGTATATATATATATATATATATATATATATACACACACACATATACATATTAAATATATATAAATACATACACATATATACATGCATATACAGTATACATATATACACATATATACATCCACACACATATATATATACATACACATATACACAGATATACATCCACATATATACACGTGTATATATATACATATATATATATATATATATATATACAGTATATATATATATATATATATATATATATATATATATATATATATATATATATATATATATATATAACATACTCCATATGTATACATATATACATGTATATATATATATATATATACACATGTCACGTGTGGGTCGCATTTTAATGCGGGATCGTTCCTCCAACGCAAACATAGACACTCCGGACAATAACGTAAAGGTAAGAATGATTTAATAACAAAACACTGGTACGAAAACAGACGAAAAGAAATGCGTGGCGAAAGCACAGAAGCTAATGCTAACACTGGCACAGGATCAGGTAACAAGAAATCTAGTAATTACCAACGAAACAGTTGCATACCGCAAACAAGGGACCAAGACCGACTGACGGGACAAGGCAGGCTTAAATAAGGAAGTAATTAACAAAAACAGGTGTGCGTCTGGAACCCGCAGCAGGTGAAATTAATATGTTACCATGGTGACCAAACTGACTCGCAAAGGTACACAAACAACAAAGGGAGTCCAAACTAACAGAAAATAACTAAACTAAACATGATCCAGACTACGGATCATGACAACACATGTATATACATATATATACATAAATACATATATACACATACATACTTACATACATACATATATGTATGTATGTAAAAAGTTCTATTGTGCTTTCATCTGACCACATGATATTCTCCCAATCCTCTGCTGTATCATCCATGTATCCATTTTGCTATAAACTCAACTCGTCATGTTTGGACGAAGAAGAACACCACACCTACTGTGAAGCATGGGGGTGGAAACATCATGCTTTGGGGCTGTTTTTCTGCTAAGTGGACAGGACGATTGATCCGTGTTAAGGAAAGAATGAATGGGGCCATGTATCCTGAGATTTGGAGTCAAAACCCTCCTTCCATCAGTGAGAGCTTTGAATGGTTGACCAAATACTTATTTTCTACCATAAATTACAAATAAATTCTTTAAAATTCCTGGATTTTTTTTTCACATTCTGTCTCTCACAGTTGAAGTGTACCTATGATGAAAATTACAGACCTCTGTCATCATTTGAAGTGGGAGAACTTGCACAATCGCTGGCTGACTAAATACTTTTTCGCCCCACTGTATATATATATATATATATATATATATATATATATATATACATATATATATATATATATACGTCCTTTCTCTACCGCTTGTCCCTTTAGGGTTTGCGTGAGGTGCTGGAGCCTCTCTCAGCTGCATTCGGGCGGTAGGCGGGGTTCACTCTGGACGAGTCAACACCTCATCGCAGAATATACATACATATATACATACATATATAAACATACATATATACATACATACTATATATATGTGTGTGTGTGTGTGTATACATATCTATACACACACACACACATTAAGAATATTTAGTATTGAACTAAAAAATATATTTGAAATTTCATAGAATCTGCATGATTACAATAATAAAATCATGCAGAAAAGTGAGCATTATTATGATTATCATTGGACGCCATTGTCCTTTCTTATTGTGTATTTGGCATGGTTATCATGCTGCCTGTGTCCTGGTGCATGTTGTGTGACAAACTCCACCTACTTTGTCGGCAGGCCTGCTGGTGTACGTGGCCATGATGGTGGGTGCCCTGGTGTGGGGGGGTCTGTGTGACAAGATGGGCCGCAGGAAGTGCCTGATCTACGTCCTGAGCATCGACCTGGTCTTCTCCTTCCTGTCCTGCTTCGCTCAGAGCTACGGCTTCTTCCTCTTCTTCAGGTTCTGCTCCGGCTTCGGGTGAGAGAGGAGATTTTTACATTTCGGCTCTGACCTTTTGGCCGTAAAAATAAAACCGCTGCTTGAGTTGGTGAAAAAAAAGTTCATTTGCATGGAAATAATTATTTTTGCAGCCTTGACATTTGATTTCGCACATCGTTTCTTCCACAATGTGATCTTTACTGCAGCGACTTCCACAAATGAACATATTTCTTTATTTATAGAAAATGTGCATTTTGTCCTGCATGACTCAGACTGCTCTGGGTTGTTAGCTATTAACCTTTAGCAGTCTATTGCATAAACAGCTGAAAATAGAGTTAATAATGTCCATAAAGTACATGTACTGGAGATGTGACATTCATGAACGAATAGAGTCTTCTAAACAGCTTTTTTTAAGTGAACCATGAAAACCGACTCCCACCTGTGACCCAATCATTTGGGAGCTGTTTTTTTATGCACATTCTAATTTTAGCCTCAGCAAAATTAAAAATATAATAATATACATTTATACATACATATATACATAAACGTGTGTGTGTATATATATATATATATATATATATATATATATATATATATATATATATATATATATATATATATATATATATATATGCATATTTATGTATAAATGTATATATGATGTGTGTGTTTATATATACACACACATATATATATATACATATATATGCATGTATATATACTGTACATACATATATATACACATACATATACAGTGTATATGCAGTATATGCATACATATACACACACATATATATGCATACATATATACACACATATGCAAACATATTTTACGCATACATACATATATATATATATATATATATATATATATATATATATGTATGCATACATATATACATACCTATCTTCCTACAGTCTCATTTGAAAGTATGCATTCATTTAAGTGTGATGCCGCAGTCAGGAAGTAGTCTTTGCCATTAGGTTGGACGTGCCAGTCGTCTTTTGTCGCGCCCTACAAAGTGTTTATACTGTAAGTATTGTACCTTTTACACCCCAGCCGTTTGATTGGAGTGTACGTCTTGATTTTAGCTTCAAGGCCAACTTTGGAGGTGTCGAAATTGCCATGTAAAATCGCTAATGCATGTAAATGGCATGAATTGCTTAACGTGGACCGCGACTTAAGCGAGTTGAAAAACGTATTCGGGTGCTACCATTCAGTGGTCAACTGTACGCAATATGTACTGTACTGTGCAATCTACTAATAAAAGTCTCAGTCAATCAATTGCATCAAGTTAGCACATTTTCAAAAAGTGAAGCCTTACTTTTGAGTGCTTTCTGTCAGGCATGCTTGCTTTGTTGGCATGCAAAACATTACTTCGAGCCAGTCAGCTAAGAATACGCGTGTTTCCCGCCACGTGACAGCAGGTATCCAAACGGTTAAAGTAAGGGTGGATTTGACGTGAATTGGTTCTCGGTAGTACCAATTCACTTGGTATACAAACCCCGTTTCCATATGAGTTGGGAAATTGTGTTATATGTAAATATAAACGGAATACAATAGTTTGCAAATAATTTTCAACCCATATTCAGTTGAATATGCTACAAAGACAACATATTTGATGTTCAAACTGATAAGCATTTTTTTTTTTGCAAATAATCATTAACTTTAGAATTTCATGCCAGCAGCACGTGACAAGGAAGTTGGGAAAGGTGGCAATAAATACTGATAAAGTTGCTGAATGTTCATCAAACACTTATTTGGAACATCCCACAGGTGTGCAGGCTAATTGGGAACAGGTGGGTGCCATGATTGGGTATAAAAACAGCTTCCCAAAAAACGCTCAGTCTTTCACAAGAAAGGATGGGGCGAGGTACACCCCTTTGTCCACAACTGCGTGAGCAAATAGTCAAACAGTTTAAGAACAACCTTTCTCAAACTGCAACTGCAAGAAATTTAGGGATTTCAACATCTACGCTCCATAATATCATCAAAAGGTTCAGAGAATCTGGAGAAATCACTCCACGTAAGCGACATGGCCGGAAACCAACATTGAATGACCATGACCTTCGATTTGGACGGCACTGTATCAAAAACTAACATCAGTCTCTAAAGGATATCACCACATGGGCTCAGGAACACTTCAGAAAACCACTGTCACTAAATACAGTTCGTCGCTACATCTGTAGGTGCAAGTTAAAGCTCTACTATGCAAAGCAAAAGCCATTTATCAACAACATCCAGAAACGCCGCCGGTTTCTCTGGGCCTGAGATAATCTAAGATGGACTGATGCAAAGTGGAAAAGTTTTCTGTGGTATGACGAGTCCACATTTCAAATTGTTTTTGGAAATATTTGACATCGCGTCATCCGGACCTAAGGGGAAGCGAACCATCCAGACTGTTATCGACACAAAGTTCAAAAGCCAGCATCTGTGATGGTATGGGGGTGCATTAGTGCCCAAGGCATGGGTAACTTACACATCTGTGAAGGCACCATTAATGCTGAAAGGTACATACAGGTTTTGGAACAACGTATGCTGCCATCTAAGCGTCGTCTTTTTCATGGACGCCCCTGCTTATTTCAGCAGGACAATGCCAAGCCACATTCAGCACGTGTTACAACAGCGTGGCTTCGTAAAAAAAGAGTGCGGGTACTTTCCTGGCCCGCCTGCAGTTCAGACATGTCTCCCGTCGAAAATGTGTGGCGCATTATGAAGCGTAAAATACGACAGCGGAGACTCGGACTGCTGAAGGACTGAAGCTCTACATAAAACAAGAATGGGAAAGAATTCCACTTTCAAAGCTTCAACAATTAGTTTCCTCAGTTCCCAAACGTTTATTGAGTGTTGTTAAAAGAAAAGGTGATGTAACACAGTGGTGAACATGCCCTTTCCCAACTACTTTGGAACGTGTTGCAGCCATGAAATTGTAATGTAATTATTATTTGCCAAAAAAAAATTAAGTTTATGAGTTTGAACATCAAATATCTTGTCTTTGTAGTGCATTCAACTGAATATGGGTTGAAAAGGATTTGCAAATCATTGTATTCTGTTTATATTTACATCTAACACAATTTCCCAACTCAAATGGAAGCAGGGTTTGTATTTTGTGGAAAAGTGCCGAATTTGGCACCAATCCCTACGTGACTTCAGGTCAATTCTGTAATGTGTTCCAGACTTAAACAATATATAATCAGTCATTTTAAGTACTTTTGAAATACGTTTAAATCAAAGTCGAGCAAAGTAAAACTTTTGAAGACGTGTAAAGGAGGGACGGAACAGTAATAAGGTATCACCTGGTGGCCTTTTATAGGTATCGCATGGGTTAACACTAAGCCAAAGCAGACGTGCAATTAATTCTTCCCAGCTGAAGTCTTACTTTGACCGGACGACGACCACTTTGAACGCCATCTTTTGGGCTTCTGGTTGCAGAATCGGCGGCTCCATCCCCATCGTGTACACGTACTTCACGGAGTTCCTGCAGATGGACAAACGAGGCGAACATCTGAGCTGGCTCTGCATGTTCTGGATGCTGGGAGGCCTGTACGCTTCTTTCACCGCCTGGGGAATCATCCCACACTACGGTAACCCTGGAAATCTTCCATCAACCAAACATACGTCTATTTAGTTTAGACCTAGCTAACATACGTAGATATTTTACTTTTCAATCAATTTCACGTACGTATTTCACCATCTAGAGTCCATAATATCATCAAAAGGTTCAGAGAATCTGGAGAAATCACTGCACGTAAGCCATGATATTACAGACCTTCCATCCCTCAGGCGGTACTGCATTAAAAACCGACATCAGTGTGTAAAGGATATCACCTCATGGTCTCAGGAACACTTCAGAAAACCACTGTCAGTAACTACAGTTGGTCGCTGCATCTGTAAGTGCAAGTTAAAACTCTACTCTACAAAGCGAAAGCCATTTATCAACAACACCCAGAAACTGCCGCTGGCTCCGTTGGGCCCGATGCTCATCTAAGATGGACTTATGCAAAGTGGGAAAGTGTTCTGTTGTCTGACAAGTCCACATTTCAAATTTTTTTTGAAAACTGCTGACGCCGTGTCCTCCGGAGCAAAGGAAAATAACCATCCGGATTGTTATAGGTGCAAAGTTGAAAAGCCAGCATGTGTGATGGTATGAGGGTGTATTAGTGCCCAAAGCATGGGTAACTTATTCATCTGTGAAGGCTCTATTCATGCTGAATTGGTTTGGAGCAACATATGTTGCCATACAAGCAACATTATCATGGACGCCCCCGCTTATTTCAGCAAGACAATGCGTGGCTTCGTAGTAAAAGAGAATGGGTACTAGACTGTGGCCTGCCTGTAGTCCAGACACGTCTCCCATCGAAACATTTAAAATTAGATAGTTTTTGATGAAGCTAAAATGCATGTTTTCTTAAAAAATGTACACATTTCAGCTTAATAAACCGGACGCATTTTTTCGTAAACGTAAAAGAGTAGTCTTTGACGAAGCTAACATATGTAGATATTTCATAGTCCAGTTGAGTAATCCGAACTTTCATCTCTTTGTAAACATTTGAGATAACTTAGTCTTGGACAAAGCAATCATACTTACAAATTTTAGTTTTCAATAAATTTAACGTACGTGTTTTCGGAAAAATATAAGATAAGATAGTTTTTGATGTAGCCAACATGCATGTTTTCTTAAAAATTGTACACATTTCAGCTCAATAAACCGGACGCATTTTTTCGTAAACGTAAAAGAGTAGTCTTTGACGAAACTAACATATGTAGATATTTCATAGTCCAGTTGAGTAATCCGAACTTTCATCTTTTTGTAAACGTTTGAGATAACTTAGTCTTTGACAAAGCAATCATACTTAAATATTTCAGTTTTCAATAAATTTAACGTACGTATTTTCGGAAACATATAAGATTAGATAGTTTTTGATGTAGCTAACATGCATGTTTTCTTAAAAATTGTAGACATTTCAGCTCAATAAACCGGACGCATTTTTTCGTAAACGTAAGAGATAATTTAGTCTTTGACAAAGTCAACATACGTAGATATTTTACTTTACAAGAAACCCAACCTAAGTATTTTTGGAAACAGCTAAGAAAAGATTATTTCTGATGAAGCTAACATGCATGTTTTCTTCAAAATATTAGACATTTCGTCGAACAGTTTAAGAACAAAATTTCTCATTTAGGGATTTCACTATCTACGGTCCATAATATCATCAAAAGGTTCAGAGAATCTGGAGAAATCACTGCACGTAAGTGATGATATTACAGACCATCCATCCCTCAGGCAGTACTGCATCAAAAACCGACATCAGTGTGTAAAGGATATCACCACATGGCCTCAGGAAGACTTCGGAAAAACACTGTCAGCAATGACAGTTGGTCGCTACATCTGTAAGTGCAAGTTAAAACTCTACTCTACAAAGCGAAAGCCATTTATCAACAACACCCAGAAACGCCGCCGGCTCCGTTGGGCCCGATGCTCATCTAAGATGGACTGATTCAAAGTATGAAAGTGTTCTGTGGTCTGGCAAGTCCACATTTCAAATTGCTTTTGGAAACTGTGAACGCCGTGTCCTCCGGAACAGAGAAGAAAATAACCGTCCGGATTGTTATAGGCGCAAAGTTGAAAAGCCAGCATGTGTGATGGTATGAGGGTGTATTAGTGCCCAAAGCATGGGTAACTTACTCATCTGTGAAGGCTGAAAGGTACATACAGGTTTTGGAGCAATCCAAGCAACGTTATCAGGGACGCCCCTGCTTATTTCAGTCGGACAACTTTTCAACTTCGTGGTAAAAGAGTAAGTGTACTAGACAGTGGCCTGCCTGTAGTCCAGACCTGTCTCCCACAGATGTGTGGCGCATTATGAAGCCTACAATACCAAAACGGAGACTGTTGAACAACTTAAGCTGTACTTTAAGCAAGAATGGGAAAGAATTCCACCTCAAAAGCTTCAAAAATGGGTCTCCTCAGTTCCCAAACGTTTTATTTGCAATTGTATTCTGTTTTCATTTACCATTTACACAAGTTGCCAACTTCACTGGTTTTGGGTTTTGTATAAGGATAAATGCTCATCACCACGCAATCCTTTTAACCTTGGCTTTCCTCGTCCCAGGTTGGGGTTTTTCCATCGGCACCGAGTTCCAGATGCACAGCTGGAGAATCTTCATCCTGGTGTGTCTCTTCCCCGTCATGGCCGCGCTGGTCGGAGTCATCTTCATGCCGGAAAGTCCTCGATTCCTCCTGGAGGTCCGACACTGGAAAAACCGATACTGTAGCCCACTACCCTTCCCTTCCGTTTAGAAAAAAACGCTCCCTTACCAGTCAGCATCCGTCAAAGCAACATCCCCTCGCTAAGCCAAGGTTAGCGACGGCTCGCTAAGCCGTCAGCGGAACGCCACGCACCTGAGGCGGGTCTCATCCAGGACATTGTCAGGCCGCTAACCACATGGTGGTCTGGGATCAGTGTGTGACAAATACAAGGGCTCTTACACAACTGCATACCAGGCTGCACCGAGGGCCACACGAGTACATAAATACACGTATTTGTCTAATACTCCGTCAGTACTCACGGGTCACTTGGTACAAAAAGTCGGACAAAGAAAAAAAACGGGCAAAAAAAAAAATCCAAGTAATTTCCTTCATTAGAAGTCGTGCAAATCATCTAAAGCAGGGGTGTCCAAACTTTTTCCACTGAGAGCCGCACACTGAAAAATCAAAGCAAGCGGGGGTCATTTTGATATTTCTTATGTTAAAAACCAATATATGTACAAAAAAATATACATTTGGGCCTCCACTCAGGGGAGTGTTTTGGTCCAAAAAATCTAAAAAAATGTGTCATTATTCAGTATTATTATTTTGTATTATTATTCAAGGTTTAAATCTCTAGATCAGAGGTCACCATCAGGGGGCGGTATAGCTCGGTTGGTAGAGCGGCCGTGCCAGCAACTTGAGGGTTGCAGGTTCAATCCCCGCTTCTGCCATCCTAGTCACTGCCGTTGTGTCCTTGGGCAAGACACTTTACCCACCTGCTCCCAGTGCCACCCACACTGGTTTGAAAAAAAAAATGTAACTTAGATATTGGGTTTCACTATGTAAAGTGCTTTGAGTCACTAGAGAAAAAGCGCTATATAAATATAATTCACTTCAGCAACCTTTTTGAAAGAAATAGCTACTTCTTGGGTATTGATTAATGCGAAGGGCTACCAGTTTGATACACACTTAAATAAATTGCCAGAAATAGCCAAATTGCTCAATTTACCTTTAAAAATAAATCTACATATATAAAAAAAAAATGGGTATTTCTGTCTGTCATTCCGTCATACATTTTATTTCCTTTTACGGAAGTTTTTTTTTGTAGAGAATAAACGATAAAAAAAAGAAAAACACTTAATTGAACGGTTTAAAAGAGGAGAAAACAAGAAAAAAATGAAAATTAATTTTTGAAACATAGTTTATCTTCAATTTCGACTCTTTAAAATTCAAAATTCAACCGAAAAAATGAAGAGAAAAACTAGCTAATTCGAATCTTTTTGAAAAATTTTTAGAAATAATTTATGGAACATCATTAGTAATTTTTCCTGATTAAGATTAATTTTAGAATTTTGATGACATGTTTTAAATAGGTTAAAATCCAATCTGCACTTTGTTAGAATATATAACAAATTGGACCAAACTATATTTCTAACAAAGACAAATCATTATTTCTTCTAGATTTTCCAGAACAAAAATTTTAAAAGAAATTCAAAAGACTTTGAAATGAGATTTAAATTTGATTCTACAGATTTTCTAGATTTTCCAGAATATTTTTTGGGAATTTTAATCATAGTAAGTATGAAGAAATATTTCACAAATATTCTTCGTCAAAAAAACAGAAGCTAAAATGACTGAATTAAAATGTATTTATTATTCTTTACAATAAAAAAATAAAATAAAATACTTGAACATTGATTTAAATTGTCAGGAAAGAAGAGGAAAGAATTTAAAAGGTAAAAAGGTATATGTGTTTAAAAATCCTAAAATCATTTTTAAGTTTGTATTTTTTCTCTAAAATTGTCTTTCTGAAAGTTATAAAAGCAAAGTAAAAAAATAAATGAATTTATTTAAACAAGTGAAGACCAAGTTTTTAAAATATTTTCTTGGATTTTCAAATTCTATTTGAGTTTTGTCTCTCTTAGAATTAAAAATGCCGAGCAAAGCAAGACCAGCTTGCTAGTAAATAAATAAAATTTAAAAAATAGAGGCAGCTCACTGGTAAGTGCTGTTATTTGAGCTATTTTTAGAACAGGCCAGCGGGTGACTCATCTGGTCCTTACGGGCTACCTGGTGCCCACGGGCACCGCGTTGGTGAACTTATAAGGTTTAAGTTAAAATTAAAGTAGCAATGATAGTCACACACACACTATAAGTGGCAATTTTTTTTTCTGCATTTAACCCCATGAGAGGTGAGGGGAGCAGTGAGCAGCAGCGATGGCCGCGCCCAGGAATTATTTTTGGTGATTTAACCCCCAAATTCCAAGCCTTGATGCTGAGTTCCAAGCAGGGAGGTAATGGGTCCCATTTTTATAGTCTTTGGTATGACTCGGCCGGGGTTTGAACTCACGAACTACCAATCTCAGGGCGGACACTCTAACCACTAGGCCACTGAGTAAGTGTAATATATGAAAAATACTGTTAAATATACATAAATCAATGTGTCAATAAAGTACCACATCTTTTCTTACTAAATGTATTCTTTTTTTCCCCATTTTGATGGAAGAAATAAATAAGTGCACCGCATGATATTGCATACCTTTAACATAGGAGATGATTTAGTTTTTGACTAAGCTAACGTACGTAGATATTAAATTTTTTTAAAAACCTAACGTACATCTTTTTTGGGAAACATTGGAGATAAGCTGGTCTTTGATGAAGCTAATGTGCGTAGATATTTTAGTTTTTAAGAAGCCCAATGTACATTTTTCGGGAAATATTGGCGATAAAAGCTAGTCTTTGATGAAGCTAACGTAAGTAGATATTTTAGTTTTTAATAAACCCAATGTACATCTTCTCGGGGAAACATCGGAGATAAGCTCGTCTATGCTGAAGCTAACGTAAATATATTTAATACATACATATTTAAGTTTTTATTAAATTCAACACATATCTGTTCGGGAAACATCGGAGATAAGCTAGGCTTTGATGAAGCTAATGTACGTAGATATTTTAGTTTTTAATAAACCTGAAGTACATTTTTCGGGAAACATCGGAGAAAAGCTAGTCTTTGATGAAGCTAACATACATATATATCGTACATATATATTTTAGTTTTTATTAAATCCAACATACATCTGTTCGGGAAACATCGGATGTAAGCTGGTCTTTGATGAAGCTAACGTACGTAGATATTTTAGTTTCTAATAAACCCAAGGTAAATCTTTTCGGGAAATATCTGAGATAAGTTAGTTTTTGATGAAGCAAACATACGTAGATATTTTAGTTTTTAATAATCCCAACCTATATCTATTTGTGAAAAATCAGAGATAAGGTAATCTTTGATAAAGCTAACGTATGTAAACATTTTATTTTTTAATAAACCCAACGTACATCTTTTCAGGTAACATCTGAGATAAATTAGTGTTTGATGAAGCTAACGTACGAAGATATTTTAGTTTTTAATAAACCTAAAGTACATTTTTCGGGAAACATCGGAGATAAGCTATTCTTTGATGAAGCTAACGTATATATATATTTTAGTTTTTATTAAATCCAACATACATCTGTTAGGGAAAAAAAAGGAGATAAGCTAGTCTTTGATGAAGCTATTGGACGTAGATATTTTAGTTTTTAATATACCCAACATACATATTTTCGGGAAACATCGGAGACTAGCTGGGTTTTGAAGATGCTAATATATGTAGATATTTTTGTTTTTAATAAACCCAAAGTATATATTTTTGTGAAAAATCAGAGATAACATCGTCTTTGATGAAGCTAACGTATATAAATATTTTATTTTTTAATGAACCCAACGTACATCTTTTCGGGAATCATCAGTGACAAGCTACTCTTTAATGAAGCTAACGTAGATATATATTTTAATTTTTAATAAACTCAACGTACATCTGTTCGGGAAACATCGGAGATAACTTAGGCTTCCATGAAGCTAACGTACGTAGATATTTTAGTTTTTAATAACCCCCAATCTTTTTGGGAAATATCAGAGATAAGCTAGTCTTTGATGAAGCTAACGTACATATATATTTTAGTTTTTATTAAATCCAACATACATCTGTTCGGGAAACATCAGAGATAAGCTAGTCTTTGATGAAGCTAATGTTTGTAGATATTTTAGTTTTTAATAAACATCAGAGATAAGCTAGTCTTTGATGAAGATAAAGTATGTAGATATTTTAGTTTAGATATTAATAAACCCAACGTACATATTTTCGGGAAACATCAGAGACAAGCTAATCTTTGATGAAGCAAACGTACATAGATATTTTAGTTTTTAATAAACCCAACTTATATCTTTTCGGGAAATATCGTAGATAAGATAGTTTTTGATAAAGCTAAAGTACGTAGATATTTTAGTTTTTAATAAACCCAACGTACATCTTGTGAAAAATCTGAGATAAGCTAGTCTATGATGAAGCTAACGTACGTAGATATTTTAGTTTTTAACAAACCCAATGTACATCTTTTCGGGGAAACATCGGGGATAAGCTGGTCTGTGATGACGCTAACGTACGTAGATATTTTAGTTTTTAATAAATCCAACATACATCTGTTCGGGAAACATCGGTGATAAGCTAGGCTTTGATGAAGCTAACGTGCGTTCATATTTTAGTTTTTAATAAACCTAAAGTACATTTTTCGGGAAACATCGGAGATGAGCTAGTCTTTGATGAAGCTAACGTATGTAGATATTTTAGTTTTTAATAAATCCAACGTACATCTTGTTGTGAAAAATCTGAGATAAGCTAGTCTATGATGAAGCTAACGTACGTAGATATTTTAGTTTTTAACAAACCCAATGTACATCTTTTCGGGGAAACATCGGGGATAAGCTGGTCTGTGATGACGCTAATATACGTAGATATTTCAGTTTTTAATAAATAAAACGTACATCTGTTCGGGAAACATTGGTGATAAGCTAGGCTTTGATGAAGCTAACGTGCGTACATATTTTAGTTTTTAATAAATCTAAAGTACATTTTTCGGGAAACATCGGAGATAAGCTAGTCTTTGATGAAGCTAACGTATGTAGATATTTTAGTTTTTAATAAACCCAACGTACATCTTGTGAAAAATCTGAGATAAGCTAGTCTATGATGAAGCTAACGTACGTAGATATTTTAGTTTTTAACAAACCCAATGTACATCTTTTCGGGGAAACATCGGGGATAAGCTGGTCTGTGATGACGCTAACATACGTAGATATTTTAGTTTTTAATAAATCCAACATACATCTGTTCGGGAAACATCGGTGATAAGCTAGACTTTGATAAAGCTAACGTGCGTACATATTTTAGTTTTTAATAAACCTAAAGTAAATTTTTCGGGAAACATCGGGGATAAGCTAGTCTTTGATGAAGCTAACGTACGTAGATATTTTAGTTTTTAATAAATCCAACATACATCTTGTTGTGAAAAATCTGAGATAAGCTAGTCTATGATGAAGCTAACGTACGTAGATATTTTAGTTTTTAACAAACCCAATGTACATCTTTTCGGGGAAACATCGGGGATAAGCTGGTCTGTGATGACGCTAATATACGTAGATATTTCAGTTTTTAATAAATAAAACGTACATCTGTTCGGGAAACATCGGTGATAAGCTTGGCTTTGATGAAGCTAACATGCGTTCATATTTTAGTTTTTAATAAACCTACAGTACATTTTTCGGGAAACATCGGAGATAAGCTAGTCTTTGATGAAGCTAACGTATGTAGATATTTTAGTTTTTAATAAACCCAACGTACATCTTGTTGTGAAAAATCTGAGATAAGCTAGTCTATGATGAAGCTAACGTACGTAGATATTTTAGTTTTTAATAAACACAACTTATATCTTTTCAGGAAATATCGTAGATAAGATAGTTTTTGATAAAGCTAACATACGTAGATATTTTAGTTTTTAAAAAACCCAACGTACATCTTGTTGTGAAAAATCTGAGATAAGTTAGTCTATGATGAAGCTAACGTACGTAGATATTTTAGTTTTTAACAAACCCGATGTACATCTTTTCGGGGAATCATCGGGGATTCGCTGGTCCGTGATGACGCTAATATATGTAGATATTTTAGTTTTTAATAAATAAAACGTACATCTGTTCGGGAAACATTGGTGATAAGCTAGGCTTTGATGAAGCTAACGTGCGTTCATATTTTAGTTTTTAATAAACCTAAAGTACATTTTTCGGGAAACATCGGAGATAAGCTAGTCTTTGATGAAGCTAACGTATGTAGATATTTTAGTTTTTAATAAACCCAATGTACATCTTGTGAAAAATCTGAGATAAGCTAGTCTATGATGAAGCTAATGTACGTAGATATTTTAGTTTTTAACAAACCCAATGTACATCTTTTCGGGGAAACATCGGGGATAAGCTGGTCTGTGATGACGCTAACGTACGTAGATATTTTAGTTTTTAATAAATCCAACATACATCTGTTCGGGAAACATCGCAGATAACTTAGGCTTTGATGAAGCTAACGTACGTAGATATTTTAGTTTTTAATAACCCCCAACGTAAATCTTTTTGGGGAAACATCAGAGATTTCCACTATTTCTTATTTTAGTATTTCTTTCTTCTCATTGTCAACAAAAAGTAAGGGTTGCCTTATTGTAACAAATAACACATAAATGAAGAAATGGCCATTTTTTTTAATAAACATGCAATGTCATCTATTTAAGAGCGCTCGACATGACGAGGCGTGGATGGTCCTGCGCCGAGTCCACGACACCAACTGGAAGGCCAAAGGCGAGCCCGAGAGAGTCTTCACTGTGAGTTCATTATTTTGATATGATTTTAAAGCTTTGTAATTTGGTGCTAGAAATGTTACACTCCAAAACAGTAGGGGGCAGCATTTCACGCAAAAGCTATGAAAAAAGTTTGATACAAGTAATATTTAACAAGTACAAGTAACAGAAAAAACAAATGCCAACTCATATTGAGTTGGCTCTATTCATCGCATTTTACCTGACACATGAAACGTGACAAATTTGGGGCGTGCACTATCCACTTTAGAGTTGAATGTCTTAAAATGTGTCTCGTGGCAATTCCAACGTTGCCCACAATGTCTGTTGCTAAATAACATAACAAACAAATACAAACTCATAAATGGAGGACAGGGATTCATATGGCCCTATTCGTCGCGTTATACCTGACACATGAAACGTGACAAATTTGAGGCGTGCACTATCCACTTTAGAGTTGAATACCTTAAAATGTGTCTTGTGGCAATTACAACGTTGACCACAGTGTCTGTTGCTAAGTAACATAACAAACAAATACCAACTCATATATGGAGGATAGGAATTCATTTGGCCCTATTCGTCGTGTTTTACCAGACACATGAAACGTGACACTATCCACTTTAGCGTCAAATGTCTTAAAATGTGTCTCGAGGCAATTCCAACGTTGCCCACAGTGTCAGTTGCTAAGTAACATAAACACATGCAAACTCATATGGAGAACAGGGATTCATATGGCCCTGTTTGTCTCGGTTTACCTGACACATAAAACGTGACAAATTTGAGGCGTGCACTATCCAGTTTAGGGTTGAATATCTTAAAATGTGTCTAGTGGTTATTCCAGCATTGACTACAGTGTCAGTTCCTGGCTTGAGTGGCACTTTCCATCATTTTCAGCAGGCTGCATTGCAAAATGATTCACCCCCCCAACTTCCCCCAACGTGTTTCTTTATCTTTAATAATGTTCTAGAGTGTATGAGAAAGTGAAAAGTATCTATTTGGTTATGATGTAATAGCAGTGAGCAGAAAACTGCCGATTCAGCATTAATAACACTGATGAGTCGATAGTAAACAGTAAGAAAAGTGTCAAAGCGGCTGAGTAGCAACATTTTACAACGCATGCAGAGCAAAAAACCCAAAAATCAGAGAAGTTGGCAAGTTGCGTAAATCGTAAATAAAAACAAAATACAATTATTTGCAAATCCTTTTCAACATATATTCAATAAAATACACTGCAAAGACAAGATATTTAACGTCCGAACTGGAAAACTTTTGTTATTTTTTACAAATATTAATAATATCATTTGATGCCTGCAACCTGTTTCAAAAAAGCTGGCACAAGTGGAAAAAAAGACTGAGAAAGTTGAGGAATGCTCATCAAACACTTCAATGTTTCAATCCATCAATGTTTATTTATATAGCCCTAAATCCGAGTGTCTCAAAGGGCTGCACAAGCCACAACGACATCCTCGGTTTAAGGGCAAGGAAAAACTCATAACCCAGTGGGATGTCATTGTGAATGACTATGAGAAACCTTGGAGAGGACTGCAGTTGTGGGTGACCAACCCCCCCTCCCCCATTTATATAGCCATAAAGCACAAGTGTCTCAAAGGGCTGCACAAGCCACAATGACATCCTCGGCTTAAAGGCAAGGAAAAACTCACAACCCAATGGGATGTCAATGTGAATGACTGTGAGAAACCTTGGAGAGGACTGCAGATGTGGGTGACCAACCCCCTCCCCCATTTATATAGCCCTAAATCACAAGTGTCTCAAAGGGCTGCACAAGCCACAATGACATCATCAGTTTAAAAGCAAGGAAAAACTCACAACCCAGAGCGATATCAATGTGAATGACTATGAGAAACCTTGGAGAGGACTGCAGATGTGGGTGACCAACCCCCCACCCGCCCCCCTCGGATCCCCTGGATGCAATGCACGTCGAGTGGGACTAGCATAATATTGTGAAAGTCCAGTCCATACTGGATCTAACATAATAGTGAGAGTCCAGTCCACTTATTTGGAACATCCCACAAGTGAACAGGCTAATTGGGAACAGGTGGGTGCAAAAGCAGCTTCCATGAAATTCACAAACAGGGACGGGGCGAGGGTCACCACTTTGTGAACAAAATGCATGAGAAAATTGTCCGACAGTTTAAAAACAACATTTCTCAACCAGCTACTGCAAGGAATTTAGCGATTTCATCATCTACGGTCCGTAATATCATCAAAAAGTTCAGAGAATATGGAGAAATCTTTCCACGTTAGCGATGATATTACGGAGCTTCCATCCCTCAGGCGGTACACAAAAGCGACACTAGTGTGTAAAGGATATGCAAAGCCGAAGCCATTTATCAACAACACCCAGAAATGCTGCTGGCTTCGCCGGGCCCGAGCTAATCTAAGATGGACTGATGCAAAGTGGAAAAGTGTTCTGTGGTCTGGCGAGTCCACATTTCACATTGTTTTTTGAAAACTGTCCTACAGACCAAAGAGGGGTCTGTAGGACCCCAAGGGGTTGTTATAGGCGCAAAGTTGAAAAGCCAGCATGTGTGATAGTATGGGGGTGTGTTAGTGGCCCAGGTGTGGGTAACTTAAACATCAAGCAAGAATGGTAAATAAATCCACCTGAAAAGCTTAAAAAATTGGTCTCTTCAGTTCCCAAACGTTTACTGAGTGTTGTTAAAAGGAAAGGCCCTGTAACAAAGTGGTAAAAATGCCCCTGTGCTAACTTTTTGGCAATGTGTTGCTGCCTTTAAATTACAAGTTAATAATTATTTGCAAAAAAATAATAATACGTTTCTCAGTTCACACATTAAGTATCTTGTCTTTGCAGTCTATTCAATTGAATATAAGTTGAGAAGGATTTGCAAATCATTGAATTTTGTTTTTATTTACGAATTACACAACCTGCCTGTCACGACTTGGACTATGGTATAGTTTTTTTTTCCAACGCAAAGGAAAATTGGCACGAGCGAGACATGAATGTAAGTACATTTTTATTTATACTAACAAACTACAAACAAAGGAAGAAAACAAAAGGCGCGCACGAGGGCGAAGAACAAACTAGACTACTGAAAACAAAAACTAGCACAAAGGCATGAAACACAAAACTCAATAACTGTGACCAAAAAAAACCCAAAAACTTACATGGCATGGACAAAACAATAATACAGCAATGGCATGGCATGAAGGCAGTTGAGGAATAAAGTCGCCAGGCAGACTTCCTGGCAACTTCCGGTTTAAATAATAGCTATGATAATTACAAACAGGTGTAGGACATGCGGACAGGGGCGTGACATGAGGACAAGGTGAAAACTAATGAGTTGGTATGGTAACAAAGAAAACAAGGAAGTGCAGGAACAGGAACTGAGTGTCCAAAAAATAAAACCAAACTTGACAAAAACAAAACCTGATCCCATGGGCGTGACACTGCCAACTTCACTGGTTTTGGGTTTTGTTGATAAAGCTGCAGCTAGCGCCGTCTAGTGTTAAAACCTACTGTCGCAACACAGGTGACCAACATTAAGACGCCGCAGACGCAGGAGGACGAGTTCATTGAGATCCAGAGCGACACGGGCACCGCCTTCCAGCGCTGGACCGTCAGACACCTGACCATGCTGCAGCAGGTCGACACACCCAACACTTTTATTGTTAAAGTCATTTGTTGAATCCTTAACTCGCCGTCTAGGTGATGGCGAACGTGATGTCGCTGTCGGCGGCTGAACTGCGTCTGCAAGGTCTCTTCCTGCTCATCGTCTGGTTCTGTCTGGCCTTCAGGTAACGCCCCTTAAGAGATCACGCCAGCTAATTTTTTTAGCATAACAAGGTGACGCTACGTTTGCTTAGCTACCACGGCCTGGGGGTTTGGTTCCCCGACATGATCAAGTACATGCAGTACGAAGAGTACGAGTCCAAAGTGCGGGTTTTCCACCGGGAGCGCGTGGAACGCTTCCACTTCAACTTCTCGCTGGTCAACCAGGTGCACCGCGAGGGCGAGTACATCCACGACAAGTAGGTCCACGGCCCCTTTCAGCGCTACGTCCGAGAAGCCGAGAAGAACGCGAACAAGGTCGATTGTGCCCTTCTTTGCTGTCGTTCAGGTTTGCAAATATCGAGATCAAGTCGGTGAAGTTTGAGGATTCCTTGTTCGAGAACTGCTACTTTGAAGACATCAAGTCCACCAACAGCTTCTTCGAGAACTGCACCATCAAAAACACGGTCTTCTACAACACAGGTACATGCTCAACTTGGAAATCACCGTTAAATTATTATTGTTACTCAGGGTTTATGCAGGTATCAGCAAACTTCACTTAATTATTTCAATGCCTTTTTAATTCCATTTAAAACAAATGTAATGCTCATGTCCAACTCCATCCATCCATCCATCTTCTTCCGCTTATCTGAGGTAGGGTCGCGACAGTGACAACTTATGCAGGGAAGCCCAAACTTCCCTCTACCCAGCCATTTTGTCCAGCTCCTCCCAGGGGATTCCGAGGCGTTCCCAGGCCAGCCGGGAGACATAGTCTTCCCAAAGTGTCTTGGGTCGGTCGGACGTGCCCCAAACACCTCCCTAGGGAGGCGATCGGGTGGCATCCTGACCAGATGCCCAAACCACCTGGCTCCTCTCGATGTGGATGAGCAGCATCTTTACTTAGAGCTTCCCCAGGATGGCAGAGCTTCTCACCCTATCTGTAAGGGAGAGCCCCGCCACCCGGAGGAGGAAACCCATTTCAAACGCCTGTTCCCGTGATCCTGTCCTTTCGGTCATAACCCAAAGCTCATGATCATAGGTGAGGATGGGGACATAGATAGACCAGTACATTGAGAGCCTTGCCTTCTGGCTTAGCTCTTTCTACACCTTAACGCAGTGGTTCTTAACCGGATGGCAGAGCTTCTCACCCTATCTGTAAGGGAGAGCCCCGCCAACCGGTGGAGGAAACTCATATCAAACGCCTGTTCCCGTGATCCTGTCCTTTCGGTCATAACCCAAAGCTCATGACCATAGGTGAGGATGGGGACGTAGATAGACCAGTAAATTGAGAGCTTTGCCTTCTGGCTTAGCTCCTTCTTCACCTTAACGCAGTGGTTCTTAACCTTGTTGGAGTTACCGGATCCCACCAGTTTCATATGCGCATTCACCGAACCCTTCTTTAGTGAAAAATAAAAATGTTTTTCAAATTCAAGACAAAGTTATAGTTTTTTTTTACTGGTGCACAAAATGAACCGTGCATGAACATCACCTTGTTCAAAGAACAAAACCAACACAGTGTATGAACTCACAACAAACTACACGCCTGCAAATCAGATGGAAAATTAGAGGGAACGTTGTTTGGGGGTATCCATAATACGCCAATAGGTAGAAGTTTTTATTTACACGATGAGTCGGGTGTATCTTGACCACCGCGGCAGAGGCTCAGCCGAACCCCTGAGGCCGACTCACCGAACCCTTAGGGTTCTATCGAACCCTGGTTAAGAACCACTGCTTTAATGGATCAATACAGCTTCCGCATTCCTGAAGACGCCGCACTGATCTGTCCTGTCGATCTCACGATCCACTCTTCTCTCACTCGTGAACAAGACTCCGAGGTATTTGAACTCTTTCACATGGGGCAAAATCTCCTCCCCAACCCGGAGAAGGCACTCCACCCTTTTACGGGCGAGAACCATGGACTCGGACTTGGAGGTACTGATTCTCATCCCAGTTGCTTCACACTCGGCTGCGAACCGATCAAGTGAGAGCTGAAGATCCTGGCCAGATGAAGCCATCAGGACCACATAATCTGCAAAAAATCGACATCTAATCCTGCATCCCCTTAACGCCATGACTGCGCTTATTTGATGTCTATGCGCCTAAATTTATAGCCCATGTCCTATTGCAGATAGTTATTACATCCAGTCAAAAGCTAAGAATTGCCTGTGTGGACAAAAATGTAAGCTAATGACGATGATAATACTGAATAGTTTACATCAATTACTTAGAATATACCAGCAAGATTGTAATCTGAAAATGTGTTTTATTTATATATTTTTTTGTAGTGGTAGCAGCAGCTGCTAGTAGTGGTGGCGTTGTGGCCGTAAGTTGTGTGAGTGATGCTTGTATCTGCGATCTAATCCTTTCGGTCACAACCCAAAGCTCAGGACCATGAGGATAGGAACGTGGATCGACCGTTAATTGAGAGCTTTGCCTTCCAGCATAGCTTCGACTTTACCACGACAGATTAATGCAGATCCCGTACACTGCAGACGGTGCACCGATTAAGTTTGTCGATCTAACGATCCACTCTTCCCTCACTTGTGAACAAGACCCGAGGTACTTGAACTCTTGCACTTGGGGCAGGATCTCATCTCCATTCTGGAGATGGCACGGCACTCTTCTCAGTGCAAGAACCGTAGAGTCAGACTCGAAGGTGCCAATTCTCATCCCAGTCGATTCACACTTAGCTGCGAACCGATTCAGTGAAAGCTAAAGATCCTGGCCAGATGAAGCCAGAAGGCCCACATCACTTGCAAAAAGCAGATATCTAATCCAGCAGCCACTAAGCGGAACAGAATCGGTGACTCAAAATCGGTGACCAGAATTGGCCCGCATTTCCAACCTTCACTGGAAATGCGGATCAAGCTCTGACACAATCAGGCAAACATTTTCCTGGAGCACTCTCCACTGGGGATGTGATCGAATGCCTTCTCCAAGTCCACAAAACACAAAGATTGGTTGGGCGAACTCCCAAACCTCGATGCAGTGAGAACTAAAGATCCTGGCCAGATGAAGCCATGAGGGCCACATCACCTGCAAAAAGCAGATACCTAATCCAGCTGCCACCAAAGCGGAACAGAATCGGTGACTCAGAATCGGTGACCAGAATTGGTCCGCATTTCCAACCTTCACTGAAAATGCGGACCAAGCTCTGACACAATCAGGCGAACATTTTCCTGGAGCACTCTCAACTGGGGATGTGATCGAATGCCTTCTCCAAGTCCACAAAACACAAAGATTGGTTGGGCGAACTCCCAAGCCCCAATGCAGTGAGAGCTAAAGATCCCGGCCAGATGAAGCCATGAGGGCCACATCACCTGCAAAAAGCAGAGACCTAATCTTGCAGCCACCAAAGCGGAACAGAATCGGTGACCAAGGGCGGTGTCCAACCTTCACTGGAAATGCGGACCAAGCTCTGACACAATCAGGCGAACATTTTCCTGGAGCACTCTCCACTGGGGATGGGATCGAATGCCTTCTCCAAGTCCACAAAACACAAAGATTGGTTGGGCGAACTCCCAAGCCCCGATGCAGTGAGAACTAAAGATCCCGGCCAGATGAAGCCATGAGGGCCACATCACCTGCAAAAAGCAGATATCTAATCCAGCTGCCAAAGCGGAACAGAATCGGTGACTCAGAATCGGTGACCAGAATTGGTCCGCATTTCCAACCTTCACTGGAAATGCGGACCAAGCTTTGACACAATCAGGCAAACATTTTCCTGGAGCACTCTCCACTGGGGATGTGATCGAATGCCTTCTCCAAGTCTGCAAAAAACAAAGATTGGTTGGGCGTACTCCCAAGCCCCAATGCAGTGAGAGCTAAAGATCCCGGCCAGATGAAGCCATGAGGGCCACATCACCTGCAAAAAGCAGATACCCAATCTTGCAGCCACCAAAGCGGAACAGAATCGGTAACCAAGGGCGGTGTCCAACCTTCACTGGAAATGCGGACCAAGCTCTGACACAATCAGGCGAACATTTTCCTGGGGCACTCTCAACTGGGGATGTGATCGAATGCCTTCTCCATGTCCACAAAACACAAAGATTGGTTGGGCGAACTCCCAAGCCCCCTCAAGGACTCTCGCGAGAGGACTGTATAGAACCGGTCCATTGTTCCACGACCAGGACAAAACCCACACTGCTCCTGTTGATTCCGAGGTTCAACTTTCTGGTACAGCCCTCTATCTTGTAGACCTGAATAGACCTCACCAAGAAGGCTGAGGAGTGTAACCCCATGATTGTTGGAACACAGACAAAAGAGGAACCCCCACTCCGTTCTACCAATCCAGAGCCACTGCCCCTGATGTCCACCCAATTCTTTAGAGTTTTGACAATCATGATCTAAGGATAAAATATATCTAAATATGGAAGTCAATCAACTCATACTGAAATAAAGGTTTTAAAGATACAGCACCAGTCCGGAACTTGGACAAACTTTCTTTGACTGGTTCTGTATTTGTAATAAGTTGTATCATCCCGCAGAAGTAGGATCCTACTTTTTTTATCCAAAGTAAGAAAAATAGTGTCGAACGTAATCTTGTGTCGAACGTTGTGTGTTCACCAGATTTGTGGCAGGAGAAGTTCAAGAACTGCCGCATGGAGAACACCACCTTCATGCACCCCAAGAAAGGTTGCCATCTCAACTTCCAGGAGGAGAACGACATCGTCATCTACTTGGTCAGCTTCCTGGGCAGCTTGGCCGTGTTGCCCGGCAACATCATCTCGGCGCTCTTCATGGACAAGATCGGAAGAATCCGAATAATAGGTGCGTTCGCGGAACCGAAGCGTACTCGTTGGTTGAAATTTGACTTTTTTTTGTTTTGTTCCAGGTGGTTCCATGCTGGTATCGTCTGCATGTACCTTCCTGCTTCTACTGAGCTTCAGTCAAGGAGCCGTGATTTGTTGGCAGTGTCTGTTCTACGGCGCCAGCGTGGCGGCCTGGAACGGACTGCAGGTCATTTCTGTGGAACTCTACCCCTCTGCTAAAAGGTAGAGTCCACCACTTTGGTATTCTTCTACCCGAAAGTCTAAGCAGATGTCTAACATGACACCGACAAGTCTACATGAGCTCACATTCAAAAACAAAATATCCCCACTGTGGTATAAAATGTGAGGTGTGGAACAAGTCCACTCGCCATGACTAGCGATAGCGCTGAAAAGTCTTCATTTAAAGTGGCTTGCCACACGATTAAAAGTGGTCTGCCACTTAATTTTATCATTTTACATGTCCCGCTACTTCATTTAATGTGGCCTGCACACCATTTTACGTGGTCCGCCAAAGCTTTTTAACACGGCCCACATCTATATGTTACATGGCTCGCCATGCTACATTATTTTATTTGGCCTGCCGCATAATTTTACATGGCCTGCCACATAAATACATGTGGCTCACCAAACTATTCTAATGTGAACTGCCACTCTAAATTATACAGCTCGCCACAATATTTTACGTTGCCTGCCACATAACTTTACGTGGCCCGCCACCTCATTTAATTCGGCCTGCCAGTCCATTTTATGTGGCTAGCCACTTGATTTTAATTGGCTCGCCACTGTATGTTAAGTTGCCTACCACATATTCTTATGTGGTCTGCCACTTCATTTAATTTTGCCCACACACTATTTTTAATTTACTGTGTTACCTGCCACATAAATCTATGTGGCTTGCCATGTTACTTTATGTGGCCTTCGTTGAGATTCTATGTTATCCGCCATGTAATTTTATGTGGCCTGCCACTACATTTAATTTGGCTCGCCACGATATTTTATGTTGCCTGCCACTTAATTTTGTGGTCCACCACATTATTCAAGTGACCCGCCAAGTTATTTTAAACATGGCCTGCCAAGTTTTTTCACGGCCTGCCACATAATTTTCTGTCGCCTCCCACGTAACTTTGTCCGGTCTGCCACAATATTTTAATTGGCCCACCAAATCATTTAAGTGGCCCACAACAATGTTTTATGACGCCTCCCATGTAATTTTAAAGTGGCCAGCCACATGATTTTAGGTAGTATCGTATGCCACGATATTTTATGTTGCCTGCCACTTAATTTTTATGTGGTCCACCACACTATTCAGGTGGCCCGCCATGTCATTTTAAATCTGGCCTGCTACGCTATTTTTGCAGCCTGCCACATAATTTTATGTCGCCTCCTACATAACTTTATTCGGTCTGCCACTTTATTTTATTCGGCCCGCCACAATGTTTTATAAAGCCTCCCATTTAATTTTAATGTGGCCAGCCACTTGAATTTAGGTAGTATCGTATGCCACTATATTTTATGTTGCCTGCCACTTATTTTTATGTGGTCCACCACACTATTCATGTGGCCCGCCATATCATTTTAAAGTGGCCTGCCACACTATTTTTGCAGCCTGCCACATAATTTTATGTCGCCTTTCCACATAACTTTATTCGGTCTGCCACAATATTTTAATTGCACCGCCAAATCATTTCAGCGGCCCACCACAATATTTTATGACGTCTCCCATGTAATTTTTACGTGGCCTACCAAAATATTTTATGTTGCCTCCCATGCAATTTTTATGTAAGTAGTATTGTATGCCACAATATTATGTTGTCTGCCACTTAATTTTGTGGTCCACCACATTATTCTATGGCCCGCTATATCTTTTTAAAGTCGCCTGCCATAAAATTTTAATGTGGCCTGCCACACTATTTTTACAACCTGCCACACTATTTTTGCAACCTGCCACACTATTTTTGCAACCTGCCACACTATTTTTGCAACCTACCACACTATTTTTGCGGCCTGCCACATCATTTTATGCAGATTAGCAAGATACTTGTGAGCTAGGTGTCAGTTTACACTCCTAACTCCACATTTTTAAAAATAAATTGCATTTTTTCCTGCATTGTGTCCGACTTTTGTCGCAGGGGAACGGCGTTCGGCATCCTGAACGGCGTCTGCAAGTTGGCGGCCATCATCGCCAGCTTCATCTTCGCCGCCTTCGTGGGCGTCACAAAGATCATCCCCATCTTCTTGGCCTTCTCGGCTCTGGTCTGCGGAGGTCTTCTGGCGCTCAAGCTGCCCGAGACCCGGGAGAAGATCCTCTCTTGAAAAGCCAAAAATAAAAAAAGGTCCCTCCGCCCCCGCCGCAAACCGCCGGCGTCGCCAACCAGGCGCGTGTGAGTCATTTCAGGAAGGGGAACTTTAAGGAGAGAATGGGGAGGAGGGACGCCGTGAAGAAGGGGTTGGCGTATTTTACAAGATGTCCGCTTGCCGACGTGGACCTTCACTTCCTGTTCCTGTTGCCGGGCGGATCATACGTGAATAATGAAACTAGTCTTTTGTCTTTTTATGTGTCCTGTTTCCAGTTTACACGCTGTAGTCATGTGCTTTTTTTTCCCCCGTTACAATCCTGTCCAAAAACAGCAATATTAAAAAAATAAATAAATGACACGTTTCCACCAAGCGGTACACTTTGGAACAGTTCAGTTGCGTTTCCATCGAATAATCTGTTGCAGCAATAGGCCACATATTTTCTAACAAAACGAAACGAGACTGTTGTCTTTTGTGGCCTTCCTTCATTCGTTGGCCGCTAACACGGTCAGTACGCCAATCACTTTAAACTGGAGCTCATCGACATTGGCAAATTAGCTACGCTAACAACATCTTAGGTACTGAATTCCTAGCTTTGAAAGGTCCTATATTACTACCTTAGATGTCCCACAAGATGTCTATACGTGTGTATATATGTATATATATATGTATATTTATATATGTGTGTTTGTGTATGAATATATATATATATATACACACATATATATATGTACATTAATGTACATATATATGCATATATATGTGTATTAATGTATATATATATATTTACATACAGTATATATATGTACATCTGTATATATATATGTGTGTATGTATATATGTGTATATATGTATATATACATACATATACACATATGTGTATATATGTATATATATACACATATACATATATGTATATGTGTATATATGTATATATATATACATATACATATATGTATATGTGTATATATATATACACATATACATATATGTATATTAATGTATATATATATATATATATGTATATATATACATGTATATATATAAGTGTGTGTATGTATATATGTGTATATATGTATATATATACATATAGGTGTATATATGTGTGTATATATACATATATGTATATACATATATATAGTTATATGTGCATATATATACCTGTGTATATATGTATATATATACATGTATGTGTATATATATATATATATGTGGATATATGTATACATACATACATACATATATATGTATTATATATACATACATATATATGTGTGTGTATATATGTACATATATACATACATATATATGTGTGTATATATATATATATATATATAAATGTATATATATATATGTGTGTATATACTGTATATATATAAATACAACTATATATATAAATGTATATATAAATGTGTGTACGTATATATATACATATATGTATATATATATACATATATGTATATATACACACATATATACACCTATATGTATATATATACATATAACATACACATTTTATGATAATCGACACTATAGTGCCATCTGGCAACTAAAGTGGATAGTGCACCCCTCAAATGTGTCACGTTTCATGTGTCAGGTACACCGCAACGAACGGGGGCAATATGGATCCCTTCCCCCTGCATTTTGATTCATAGAGGAGCATTAAATAGGTCGAGTATGATGAATAGTGCTGTATGTACTGTGAGTGTATTACCTGGTGGAAAGTAACATTAATAACGTGTATTTCTGTACTGTGATGGCCCTTCAAATTATTATTTATTATCTGTTTGTATCAACATGACTTTAGTTCACGCAGAAAGTTATTTTCTCTGTCCTGATCCGATCTGCTGGTCCTGAGCGGATCCACCATGCCCGTTTGTGGTCAGGTTGTGTGTTGTGTAGCCATGTTGTGCGACGTAGTGCTTTGACCTTTGTTTTGTGTCTTCTTTTGCTTTTCTAAAACCATACAATGATACTGTAACGTGCTGACAAAAACCTTCTTCTGACGACACGTGTCAATATTTCTAAGGCGTGTGTTACTTTCTCGGCGTGTGTGTGTGTGTGTGTGGATGTGTGTGTATGTGCAAAACCATAGTGTGAGTGAGATGTACAGTGTATGGTGTTTGTGCTTGTACATAGTGAAGATGTGTGTAAATTAGCTGCACGCTAGTAGCGCTGTCATGACTTGAATAAAGACCGGCGATCCAAACTTTGTGTGCCATCTTTATGAACCGTGAATAGTATTCGAATTCCATGCAAGAATGAACATGACAATAAAATAACAATTAACAAAAAATAAATAAAAAATACGGGTGAAGCACTGTAGCCGTCATAGTCCGATAAAAAGTATTTATCTCCAAATCGGCGTTGGTTTTCCCGCTGATAAAAACATAATTATATATAGTTTTGTTTTTTTTAGTATGTAAAGAAAAAAGTATGAATAATTTTTATGTTAAGAACTGTATATACATATATTTTATGTTAAGAAGTAGACATACACATACATGTACATACAAAACCCGTTTCCATATAAGTTGGGAAATTGTGTTAGATGTAAATATAAACGGAATACAAAGATTTGCAAATCCTTTTCAACACATATTCAATTGAATGCACTACAAAGACAACATATTTGATGTTCAAACTGATAAACTTGTTTTTTTTGCCAATAATAATTAACTTAGAATTTCATGGCTGCAGCACGTGACAAAGTAGTTGGGAAAGGGCATGTTCACCACTATGTTACATCACCTTTTCTTTTCACAACACTCAATAAATGTTTGGGAACTGAGGAAACTAGTTGTATTTCTGTCTGTCATTCTGTCGTACATTTTTTTTCCTTTTACGGAAGGTTTTTTGTTGAGAATAAATGATGAAAGAAACACTTGATCGAACAGTTTAAAAGAGGAGATAACAGGAAAAAAATGTCGACTCTTTAAAATTCAAAATTCAACCGAAAAAAAGAAGAGAAAAACTAGCTAATTCGAATCTTTTTGAAAAAATTTGAAAAATAATTTATGGAACATCATTAGTAATTTTTCCTGATTAATATTAATTTTAGAATTTTGATGACATGTTTTAAATAGGTTAAAATCCAATCTGCATTTTGTTTGAATATATTACAAATTGGACCAAGCTATAATTCTAACAAAGAAAAATCATTATTTCTTCTATATTTTCCAGAACAAAAATTTTAAAAGGAATTCAAAAGACTTTGAAATAAGATTTAAATTTGATTCTACAGATTTTCCAGAATATTTTTATTTTATTTTAATCATAAGTTTGAAGAAATATTTCACAAATATTCTTCGTCGAAAAAACAGAAGCTAAAATGAAGAATTAAATTAAAATGTATTTATTATTTTTTACAATAAAAAAAATACTTAAACATTGATTTAAATTGTCAGGAAAGAAGAGGAAGGAATTTAAAAGGTAAAAAGGTATATGTGTTTAAAAATCCTAAAATCATTTTTAAGGTTGTATTTTTTCTCTAAAATTGTCTTTCTGAAAGTTATAAGAAGCAAAGTAAAAAAATAAATGAATTTATTTAAACAAATGAAGACCAAGTCTCTAAAATATTTTCTTGGATTTTCAAATTCTATTTGAGTTTTGTCTCTCTTAGAATCAAAAATGTCCAGCAAAGTGAGACCAGCTTGCTAGTAAATAAATAAAATGTGAAAAATAGAGGCAGCTCACTGGTAAGTGCTGCTATTTGAGCTATTTTTAGAACAGGCCAGCGGGCGACTCATCTGGTCCTTACGGGCGACCTGGTTGGTGACCCCTGATGTAATTGCTGCCAAAGTTGCATCAACAAAATATTGACCAAATGCTTGTGAATACATGTACTTTTCACATAGTTTTTAAGAGGTTTTGTGTGTAGAATTTTGAGGGCAAAAAGGAATTTCTTCCATTTTGGAATAAAGCTTCAACATAGCAAACACATCAATAAAAAAATAGGGTGGACGTATGACGAGGGGTCACCCAGAGTGGTAGTAGTGGGCTGCAGACGGATGTTCCTGGGTGGGTTTGTACAGTGTGGTGGTGGGGGGTGGGGGGAGGGGGGGGTGTACCTGCCAAAACATGGCAGCACATAAGTGTGAGCTATGGTGGCGCGAGGAGGAGGACATGTTTACTCTGGCTCAGGCGCCAAAATACACACTGATGATGATGTGTCCACCATCTTTATCAGCAACCTCTGCTAAAATATCACAGACATTCACACAATTCATCAACAAGGTGTAATTGTCATCATTGCATTTTAAGTTTAGTTGATTTAAACTGAGCACGTATGACAATAACATGTATTGTCCTCCTCTAGCTAACCTCTCTGACCCCCCCCAAGCCCCTCCCCCCCCCCCCCTCACACCTAAGGTGCCTAATGTCACCCCCTCATTCAGCCCCCCCGCCCACCCCATTACAAACAACACTGATGTTTTAACTGCAATCATGCTTCATTATCGGAATAAATAAATAATAAAAATACGATACATAAATACTTTGTAATTATGAGCAATATAGTTTGTGTCATATGTGCTTTCTTTATGACTTAAACGTGAATGGATTTCATTCAAAAATGAAAATAAATTCCTGCGTTAAATAAATCATTAAATATAGGTGATCATGAAATTTTGTTCCAAAATGTGCTGAATAAGGGAAAAATTTTGCAATTGCATCAGCTTTATTCTTCAATGATCTTTACCAGTGAATATTTTTTATTGTATATATATATATATATATATATATATATATATATATTACACTTTTTTTTTCAAATTCCAATTTTTGTCCTATTTGCTTTCTTTATGACTGAAATATGATTGGATTTCATTGAAAAGTAAAAATACATTCCTGCATTAAATTAATCATTAAATATAGGTGATAATTTTTTTTACAAAATATACAGAACGTAAACAATATATATGTTTTTTTAAGTTTTGCTGAATAAGGAAACAATTGCAATTGCATCAGCTTTATTTTTCAATGATCTTTACCAGTGATTTATTTTATGTTAGTATACATATATATATATATATATATATATATATATATATATATATATATATATATATATATATATATATCCATCCATCCATTTTCTACCGCTTATTCCCTATCGGGGTCGCGTGGGGCGCTGGCGCCTATCTCAGCTACAATCGGGCGGAAGGCGGGGTACACCCTGGACAAGTTGCCACCTCATCACAGGGCCAACACAGATAGACATATACATATTTTTGATTCATACAAATGATTTTATCCAACTTTCCTATATATTGTCTTATTAAAATATATTACACTTTTTTTAATTCTAATTTTTGCATGTGTTGGTTTTGAATTATTTCAATTTTTTTGGGTCTTTTCTAATATTTATTGGCCAATTAAAAAAGTGTTCATTCTCAATTTCTGAGTGGACAATGAGTGAGTCTTAACTGTTGTTTGTATTTTTGTCATATTTGCTTTCTTTATGATTTAAACATGATCAGATTTCATTTCAAAATAAAAATAAAAAAAAATTAAATCAATCATTTAAATATATCATTTAAATATATGTGATCATAATATTTTGTTACAAAATATAGGGAACATAAACATTGTATGTTTTTAATTTTTTATTTTTGCTGAATAAGGGAAAATTTGCTTATTGATTTTTCAATGATTTTTACCAGTAATTTTTAAGTAAATATATATATATATATATATATATATATATATATATATATATATATATATATATATACATATATATATATATATTTACTTAAAAATGTATTTGATTCATACATATTATTTTATCCAAATTCCCTGTATATACAGTATATCTCGTTAAAATATATTACAAATATAGTTTTTATTCCAATTTTTGCATTTGTTTGTTTTGATTCATTTCGGGGTTTTTTTTGGTCTTTCCTAATATTTATCGCCCAATTAAAAAAGTGTTCATTCTCAATTTCTGAGTGGACAATGAGTGCGTCTTAAGTGTTGTTTGTATTTTTATCATATTTGTTTCATTTAAAAATAAAAATACACTCCTGCATTAAATACATCATTAAATATAGGTTATCATAATTTTTGTTACAAAATATACAGAACATAAACAATATGTATGTTTTTTTAATTTTTGCTGAAAAAGGGAAAAATGAATGATCCTTACAAGTGAATTTTTTTTTTATTTTTATATATTGACTTAAAAATTTATTTGATTGATACATATTATTTCATCCAACTTCACTATATATATACAGAATACATTATTAAAACATATTATACTTTTTTTTTAAATTCCAATTTTTTACATGTGTTTGTTTTAAATCATTTAAATGTTGGTCTTTTGTAATATTTATTGCCCAAATAAAAAAAGTTTGGATGCATCAGCCTATACTTTAATTGATGAAATTGAAAATACAAAATATCTATGTTTTCATATTTACCTCTGGAATTCTCCCCCCCACCCTGGAGGTCACGTCAGGGCTGCAGGACCATGGAGGTCCAGACAGGTGGCAGGCAGCCCGGCCTCAGAGGGTGGGCGTTCACCCCGGAGAGGTGCCAAACTGCCCGCTAAACTCCCACAGCCTCACCTCCGGCGGGGTGGCTGGCCGGGTCGCTGCACGGGGTTCAAGCCCGGTTCGCCCTGCCCTCGACTTGACACAGCAGCACAGCATCGCTTTCCCTCTAAATAAATGAAGTTGTATTATTGACTTATTCATTGTTTCCATTGATTTATGCATGCAAGTAGTTCAACACTAAAAGTTTATGTTTGCCTTCAACTATCAAAATGGGGGTGGAAATATTTCAGTAAAATAACTAAAAAGTTAAAATGATTATTTGTTGAG
Source organism: Nerophis ophidion (assembly GCF_033978795.1). Classification (NCBI taxonomy): domain Eukaryota; kingdom Metazoa; phylum Chordata; class Actinopteri; order Syngnathiformes; family Syngnathidae; genus Nerophis; species Nerophis ophidion. The sequence continues at coordinate 91,158,427 of NC_084612.1, forward strand.
TAAGTTACAAGATTCATTGCAGAAAAATAAACAAGGGGAAAAAGGTAAACTAACACAATAAAGTAGATATGTTATACCTTAATTATAATTTTGATGTAAAAAATTAAAGCATATCTAATTGTATTGCCAATAACTATTCTGAATAACACAGTTAAATACATTATTATCGATAATGTGGTCATCTATATAATTTGTATAGACATATATATACACATATACATATACATACATACACGTACATACATACACACACTCACATATATATATATATATATATATATATATATACACATATATACACACAGACATATATATACATGCGTACATATATGTATATGTACACACATATACATACACACATATACATATGTATGCATATATATATATACACATATACATATATACAAACATATATACATATATACACATATATACATATACTGTGTATACATACACACATAGATATATATATATATACACGTATATGTGTGTGCACACACATATATATATATATATATATATATATATATATATATATATATATATATATATGCAGACATATACATATATATACACACACATATACATATATATTTATATACATACATACATATATGTATATATGCATGTATGTATACATATGCATATATATACACATATACATATATACAAACATATATATATATATACATATATTGTATATACATACACACATACATATATATACACATATATGTGTGTGTACACAGACACACACATATATATACATATGTACACACACATATACATATATATATATATATACACACACACACACATATATATATACATACATATATGTATATATACATACATATATGTATATATACACACATATACATACACACATATACATATATGCATATATATATATATATATATATACATATCCATATATATATATACACATGCATATATATACATATACATATATACAAACATATATATACATATATATACTTATATTGTATATACATACATACATACACATACATATATACACACATGCACAATTATATATATACTGTACATATATATATATATATATATATATATATGCAGACATATACATATATATACACACACACATATATATATATATTTATATACATACATACATATATGTATATATGCATGTATGTATACATATGCATATATATACACATACACACATATACATATATATGCATATATATACATATGCATATATATATATATACACATATACATATATACAAACATATATATACTTATATTGTATATACATACATACATATATACACACATGCACAATTATATATATACTGTACATATATATCGATCGATCCATCTATCTATCTATCTATCTATCTATCTATCTATGTATCTATCTATCTATCTATCTATCTATCTATCTATCTATATATATATATACATATATATATATATATACTGTATATATGTGCGTTTTATGATTGCTCAGCACAAGAAATACGTTACACACATACAGTTGTTGTCCAAATACACTGTACATTATATACCTCAGCTAACTAAACTATGGAAATGTATAATATAATTCATATAGCAATACGGTCTCACTGCACAGCAGACAGCAGTCAACCAACTCATTGCACAATCCACGGGAGGCTCAGCTTGCTTTGACTCACCACAAATAATTCTCAGTATTTGAAGGGCAAATGAGAAAATTAAGCGCTTTTGAATAAAAAAATATTTAAAACTGGTGAAGGTAAATGGAAAATAACTTTATAGTATAAATCACTGAATACATATAACAATATAATATATATATATATTTTTTTTTACATTTTTTTCTTTCCATGATGGCAGGTGAGGCCAATCCTCACCTGCCGCCCCTGACTGCACATCACTGATACATACATACATACACATATATTAATACATATATATATACATACATACATATATATTAATACATATATATATATACATACATACATACATATATACATATATACATACATACATACATACATACATACATACATACAGATGGAAAGTACTTTATTGATTCCTTCAGGAGAGTTCCCTCAGGAAAAATAAAATAAAATACATACATACATAAACATTAAAATAAACTACATTTACATAAACTTTTTTTAATGTAATATTATGCAAAAAAGGATTGTATGTGGATATTATTTGCATTAATTAGCTATAAATCCTAAAAATAGATCATAATACATCATAACACACACACACACACATACAGTGTGTGTGTATATATATATATATATATATATATTACACACATTCATATATAATGACACATAATGACACATTTATTTATAATATGTATATTATAAGCAATACTTGCATGATAGAATATAGTATATGAATGTATATAATTGAATAAAAATATTTTGTTGATATATTTTAAAACTATATTTATAATAAACTTTAAACCACAAGGTTATACTGATTTGCAATGTTTATAAAAAAAAAAAAACACAACAATTTGTTGTAAGACTACTATAGTTGCAAGTTTTAAAGGTTTTTATCATTTTAAAAAAATCCTGTAAAAGTACATATTGTAAAAATAGTCCGGGTCGAATTTCAAATCTGTTGAGTTTAATTCTGTAGCTGAGCTCTGGTGAATAATTATACTGTAATACATTTTATTTTTGTCATTGTAAAACAAAACATTTAATCTAATTGTATGGATGTCATTTATTATTGAAAAAGGTATGCATGTAATTACTGTATTAATTAGCTACGTAGCCATACAAATAGATCATAATACATACATTATAAAGGTAATAATATGATTGAATGTATATTATTGAATAAAAAATATGTAAATACTATAACTCGGTAGGTTGTACTGATTTGCAATATCTATGATGATTAAAAAAAAATCAATTATTTAATATTATAGTATTATAGTTGCATGTTTTAAAGGGAGACAAAAAAGTGCAAAATTCCTTAAAAGAAATTGTAAAAAAAAATAGTCCTTTTTGTAATTTTCTAAATGATATTGGGTTTTGTTTAAGTTGGATTTATATGTAGGAGCTGTCTAATTCCTGGAGTTGGTCTGCTTTTAAGATGTGAATATTTGCAGACTTTATGGGATCTCTTAAGGAATTAATCACGCAGGACGTACAAATATCCAATATGAACGCCCCAATGTCCACTATCCACTTCTGCAAGCACGCCTTTGGATTTTACGACGGAGTCTTGTGCCAACAAGAGGAGGTTAGCCGAAGTTCCTGAGCGTTCTCACAGCTGAGGTGTGAAGCGACACCTCCGGCCTCATCATTTCTCATCGGCGTGAAGAGCTCGCACCTTCGTCCCTTGCTCGCTATACCACCGCGTTTACTCGCCACTACGGCCTGTCCGTGGCGGAGAGGGTGAAAGGTCACCTTCTTGTCATCGCTGTCAAACCACGACAAGCGCGGATCATAAAAGAGTGACGAAGAAGAGGAGGACCATGCCAGGTTCAAGGCTGGAAGGAGGTGATGATGAAGTGGTAGAAATAACAGACACTATGAGTAATTATTGTGACTGACGAGCGTTCGAATCGATCCTGGCCGGTGTGAAAACTATAGAAACAAAGAAGCACTTTAAGGAGTCATTTTAACGTATTTTTACAATTGTTATTATTAGAGTTATTATTATTAGGATTTAACAAAAGCATTTGACACAATTAATCATGATATTTTAATTAAAAAACTATCAATCAATCAATCAATGTTTACTTATATAGCCCTAAATCACTAGTGTCTCAAAGGGCTGCACAAACCACTACGACATCCTCGGTAGGCCCACATAAGGGCGAGGAAAACTCACACCCAGTGGGACGTCGGTGACAATGATGACTATGAGAACCTTGGAGAGGAGGAAAGCAATGGATGTCGAGCGGGTCTAACATGATACTGTGAAAGTTCAATCCATAATGGATCCAACACAGTCGCGAGAGTCCAGTCCAAAGCGGATCCAACACAGCAGCGAGAGTCCCGTTCACAGCGGAGACAGCAGGAAACCATCCCAAGCGGAGGCGGATCAGCAGCGCAGAGATGTCCCCAGCCGATACACAGGCGAGCAGTACATCAATCAATCAATCAATCAATGTTTACTTATATAGCCCTAAATCACTAGTGTCTCAAAGGGCTGCACAAACCACAACACAAACCACTACGACATCCTCGGTAGGCCCACATAAGGGCAAAGAAAACTCACACCCAGTGGGACTTCGGTGACAATGATGACTATGAGAACCTTGGAGAGGACGAAAGCAATGGATGTCGAGCGGGTCTAACATGATACTGTGAGAGTTCAGTCCAAAGTGGATCCAACACAGCAGCGAGAGTCCCGTTCACAGCGGAGACAGCAGGAAACCATCCCAAGCGGAGGCGGATCAGCAGCGCAGAGATGTCCCCAGCCGATACACAGGCGAGCAGTACATGGCCACCGGATCGGACCGGACCCCCTCCACAAGGGAGAGTGGGACATAGGAGAAAAAGAAAAGAAACGGCAGATCAACTGGTCCAAAAAGGAGGTATATTTAAAGGCTAGAGTATACAGATGAGTTTTAAGGTGAGACTTAAATGCTTCTACTGAGGTAGCATCTCGAACTTTTACCGGGAGGGCATTCCAGAGTACTGGAGCCCGAAATGAAAACGCTGTATAGCCCGCAGACTTTTTTTGGGCTTTGGGAATCACTAATAAGCCGGAGTCCTTTGAACGCAGATTTCTTGCCGGGACATATGGTACAATACAATCGGCAAGATAGGAGGGAGCTAGACCGTGTAGTATTTTATACGTAAGTAGTAAAACCTTAAAGTCACATCTTAAGTGCACAGGAAGCCAGTGCAGGTGAGCCAGTATTGGTATATATGTATGTATATATGTATATAAAGGTATATACAGTACAGGCGTAATATGATCAAACTTTCTTGTTCTTGTCAAAAGTCTAGCAGCCGCATTTTGTACCAACTGTAATCTTTTAATGCTAGA